>NC_051067.1:100227582-100455082 GCF_004664715.2 Peromyscus leucopus | reverse complement strand
ACCAGAAACACACAGCAAATTACAGGAGCAAGGAAGCCTTGGAGGCCCAGCGTCCCCCATTTGAAGACTGTAAGTTTCTCATTTGTGGGTCTTTGTGTCGAGGAAAAGGCAGCATAAGGACACAGGCGCCTCATAAGCATGCCTCTGTCTCTTTTTAGTCTATCTTCCATGTTCTGCAGGTGTCTGTCCTAACAAATAAACAAATAAGACATTATCTTACCACAAATCCTTTTCTTGCCTTTGGGTAGAATGTTATTGCTTGGTATGATTTAAATAAGCAGAACTTAGTGAAACAAATAGTAAATTCTGAAGGTTGAGGCTAATTCTGTCTACTCAATTTCAAAAATTAATTTGGTGTTCTGGGTAGTTTGAACATAGATACTGAGAAAGAACCTTGGTTGCAACTGTGAACAACTAAATATTAATCCTACTGGTGCTCTATGAGACACAATGTTTAGTACATAACACTGAAGTACAAGAGGAAGAGGTATAGGTTCATATTTCCCACTCACCTTTATTTGATGCTGACCACTGACTGATCATGGCTGCTCCACACATCTGTTGAACAGATTCTCAAGCATTTGTCAAGGAAATCTGAAGTAGTACTGGGTATGGTACCACAAACTACCATCTCAGAAGTTAGGAGGCCAAAGCGAAAGCTTAAAAAATTCCAGCTTCCTCTTTCTCTAAATTCATCGTGATGACATATACTTAAACATTTACATGCCTAGAAATTACATTTTGAATTTTTTTTCTTGCTATCTTGCTGTTAGCTCCCATTACAACATTATAAAATCAGAACAGATGAGTTAGCATGATAAATTGTGTGCTCTAACTTTCACAGTGTCTGTGAAACCACCAAAAATTACTTTTGTGGACTCTTGCAAATGAAGATTTTCTGTATTGAATTACATCATGCTGAAGAAAAAAATTTAGCTAAATATTACTAATAATTCTGCCTTTATAATCTGTAGGAGCCAAGTAAGTTAAGCACCAAGTAAGATTCTGGTCTCCAGGTAAGAAAGACTTAAGAAAATTATGGCCATGTTTTTTGAATGATTTATAATTGTTTTGATAACCACTTGTAACTTTGCATTGCAGTTCCTAATAGTCTTTTTTAGAAAATATATTGACAATTTAGACATTTTTGAAAAATACGCTCTAGTAAATATGACTAGCTAGATGTGCATTCTTATTTTCATGATCTCTTTCATGCTTGAGTAAGCCCAAGGGAAGTTATTTTAGAAGTGGAATAGTTGTCTCCAGGGATTCAGAGCTATCTCCTGAATATTGATCTATAGCACTCATTTTCTTTCTTTTTTTTTTTAAATTTTATTTTACAATATATTTTAATTCTACATATCAGCCCATGGATTCCCTTTTTCTCCCCCTCCCGCCCCCTCCCCTTCCCCCAGCCCACCCTCCATTCCAATATCCTCCAGGACTCCTCTGAGGATTGAGATCAACCTGGTAGACTCAGTCCAGGCAGGTTCAGTCCCCTCCTCCCAGGCTGAGCCAAGTGTCCCTGCATAAGCCCCAGGTTTCAAACAGCCAACTCATGCACTAAGGACAGGACCCGGTCCCACTGCCTGGATGCCTCCCAAACAGATCAAGCCAATCAACTCTCACCTATTCAGAGGGCCTGATCCAGTTGGGGGCCCCTCAGCCTTTGGTTCATAGTTCATGTGTTTCCGTTCCTTTGGCTATTTGTCCCTGTGCTTTATCCAACCTTGGTCTCAACAATTCTCGTTCATATAATCCCTCCTCTTTCTTGCCAATTAGACTCCTGGAGCTCCACGGGGGCCTAGCCATGGATCTCTGCATCCAGTTCCCTCAGTCATTGGATGGCAGATGGGGGACAGCAGAGTCAGCTCTCCTGGTCTTACATCCTCAGGGTAAGCTCACCTGCATCCCCAACCACAGGGTCAGTTATTAAGTGCTGCCTGGGTGAAGTGCATGCCTATAGTGAGGGGTGGGGCCATCTCTCCTGAATGTAAGTGGGTGTTGGGAAGCTTTCCCCTAAGGGATGGATCCAGCTATCCTGCTTCAGTATATAGCAAGGGGAATGGTCATTTATCCCGGGGCCATTGAAGGGCAGGGATGGCTCAGCATAACATGGCTGCAGTGGCCTCCTGTGCTAACATTGGCCAGAGACATCATCAAACTCTAGCTGCAGTGGGACCATGGACCCAGGTATGGCTCTCAGCAGCTCTAGCCTGGAAGTTACTCTGGCCTTGGTGGCAGCACTAGCCATTCAGATCAGTATGGCTCTCAGGCACCAACATGGTCTCAGGTAGCTAACCTGACTCCAGTCATGCAAAGGAACCTTTGTGGTGACAGGAGCCATAGACATCAACTTAGACCCTGACTGCTGTAGGACCACAGAACAGCAAAACTAAAGAGAACTGGCATCCCACAAGAGGAATGGCCCCACTCCCTGTGGAGGTAGCAGGGGATTCCTATGGGAAAGTAGACAGAAGCTTCATCATGAGTTTAAGAAGTCAAGCAGATAGATAGTTAACAGAGTGTGCCCTAAAGACAAAACAAATGGGGAGAAAGAATGAAAGATAAAGACAGAAAAAGACCTCAATACTCACCACTTGGGGGAGGAAAACATAAAACGAGAAGTCTATTGATGAAAATAGCTGAAAGGGGTATGTCACAACGCTGAGTCTTAATAGGGATCAGGACAGCAAACTGGCCAGCAATAAAGAAAGAAGATGAGCAAAAGTGCAAGTCACAGATAGGGATCCATCCATGTTGGGGCCAGAATGTCGATGGCTCTGCAGACAACTTCTAGCTGTCTCTGATCCCGGGGACAGGGGGTGAGTAGACACACAGTCAATGACACAGACTCTGGGAGTTTGCAAGCAATCTCATTTATTACACAAAGGGCTGAGGTATTTATGTGTGGACTGTTTAGCTGGATTTTGCTTCCAGCTGCTGTGGCATTTCTTGGTTGGCTCTGAGATGCAAGTCATCATTTTCCACTTTGGAGTTTATGGTCAGGATTCCTCTGGCCAGAGTCCTCTCTGTGCATGTCACAGTTTATCGTTTGCTTAGGGGTTGGTCCAGTTCTTTGGCCTTACCTACCTCACTCCACTCCATGCCTTGCTCCACCTATGACTCAACCAGGAGCCCTGGCACCAGGCAGTCAGGCATCATTATGTTGATAGAGTACAGGTTGTGTAAATGGAAGAAACAGAGATGAGGAATGGTTTGGGGCTGGGGGGGTGCAAATCAAAAAGGATAAGGATGTCGAGGAACAGGCTGATTGAATGGCCTGCTACCTACTGGAGTCCAGGGTGGGGTCGAGGCCTGGGCTACTGCTGAGGACCAGATCATGGTCCAAGGCCCTGGAGCAGCCAAAAGAGCCTGTGTGATGTCTGGGGCTCTTGCTGACACTAAGGGCTAGGCAGCTGCCTGCAATCTGGGCCAATTGTGGCCATGAGAGTGTCAGAGGATTGTGCTGTTGCCAGAGCCATACGGATCTGAGTGGCCTGCATTTTCACCCAGGGCCGCTGCCAGCCTGAGGGCCTGAAAGCAGGAAATCTGACTCCACCACCCCCTTGCATGTCCTATACATAGAGAGAGGGCCCTGCACCTCACCTGAGAAAAACAGTAGAGCTGGCTATGGGGATGTGAATGTAGGTGAGCCAGATTTAAGGATCTGAGAGCAGGAGAAGTGACCGCTCTCCTTGTTACAATCTGCATTGGGTGAGCTAGCTGAGGTGTCTACAACATTCTTTGTTTAAATTTGGGATCACATAAAATCAAACCTTGACCCTTCAAAAATTATAGCATGGAGAATGATAAGGGGAATGGTACTCTTAATAATTCTGTTGTCTAAGTGTTTCCTACAGCATGTTTCCCAGCAGTGCTGTATCAAGAAAATGATCCTGAAACTGCTAATGGCTCTAGAATGCCTTGATTATTGGCCACCTATGGAAGTAATAAAAGCCTCGTTCACAGAAATGTGTGATGTCTCTCTCTGATGCCTCTGTCTAATTCTCTCACCCTAGGATCTCTGGAGAGATCCTTCCAGGGCTGGTAGTCAATGACAGGTAAGAGCCAATCAGGCAGGCCCACCTAAGACAGGCACAGTCCAAATACTGGGGGTTTCCTGAGGCAGGGACAATAAGATTAGAGCACAGAACCCTAATTCCTACTGGCAGCCACAAAATAAAATAAAAGGGTGATATGAGGAAGGAAAGACCAAGCACTGGGCCATGCCTTAAGCAAACAATGAGCTGTGACATGCACAGAGAGCACCCTGGCCAGAGGAAACCTGACCTATAAACTCCAAACTGGAAAATAATGTCTTCCATCCCAGAGCCAAGCAAGAAACACCACAGCAACTGGAAGCAAAAGTCCACCAAACAGCCCACACATAAATAACTTAGCTCTTTGTTTAATAAACGAGATTGCTTGCAAACCCCCAGAGTCTGTGTCACTGACTCTGCATATACTCACCCCTACCCCCAGGATCAGAGACAGTTAGACTCCAGCTGCAGAGCCAGTGACAGTGGAGCTGTTGCTTTTCTTCTCTCTCATTCCCTGAGCCTAGAATCTTTGAACAGTGCTTGATATGATGGTGCCAGAGGTGGGAGGGTGGGGAGGGAGACATTTATGTCCTCCAGGACCAACTCAGACTTGAAAAATTCCACAGCTCAACTTTATTTCTTTGTCCTGGGCACCTTCTCCACTATTGACAAAGCCCATATCTTCTGTCCTAATTCAGTCAACCACTATCATCATAAATTTCATTTCCAAGGTGTAATAATCTTCATCATCATGTGTTTGTAAAGCCTCATTCCCAGGGTTGAGATATGCTAAAAAATACAAATTAATGGTAGGAACTGAATATCCCTCTTGAGTTATTTAGATGACAGTTTCTTGAAGAGACAAAGTTAAGTGTTAGGGGAAAATCTATGATTCTAAGCCACTCCATCCTGTAGTACAATATGATTTTAGCATATTATTTCAGAAGTTTTCCTTTGGCATGTAAGAAAGATTCATGCCTGCATTTGCAATTAATCCTGAAGTTCTGTGATTTATTCCCTCAAGTTTATGAAGTAATTACTTGCAAGAGCTCTTTCTTGTATGAACTGTAATAAAAATGACTTAAGAAAAACGGTTACTCCTTGCATAAAATTAAGCAGAAATTAAATTAAAAGGCAGAACATCTGTTCATTTCAAAGGGACCTTTTTGGATACTTCTGGGAACCTGGAGAGATACTGATGACAAGGAAAATGGGGGGAAACTTTCACTCCAGTAATCTACCAATCCAGTTCCCAAGCAATGGATTTCTCTATTTACATGCCCCTGGAGTCAAAATTTCCACTTGTGATACAGGACACTCCCTGGACAGATCATTCAACTATTTCAAGAGGGTATTCCCTCTGCAAACAAGCATGTCTAAGGGGATATCAGGAACTATGTAATAGAAAAAAATGATAAAATACAGGAATATATTTTATGTATTGAATGCTTAAGGCATGATGGAAAATGTTTACACCCATGTTCTTAGTAAAATCTTGAAGGGGTTAAAGCAGAATATAATGAAAGAGTATCAGTGATTTGAGGTGTAAAATCATCTTCTCAAGAAAAATACCTAAAAAAAAAATTGTCAGAAAATGTGAAGTCACATAATGCCAGGCTTACTAAAAAAAAATTGCTTTGTATCAAAAGTTTGTATTCATTCTCTTTGACTGCGTATTTCTAAATCTAAGATACTCCAGCATGAGGTGTGGTATTTGTCAACTCTCTACTACAGATTGGAAATGTAGGCTTGAAGAAGTCAAATAACTCATAATCACTTGTGAGTGATGCTCAAATAAGAATGAGGGTTGTAATTAGATTTTTTAAGAGTTCAAATTCTAAAACCACGGAATAGAGCTCTGACTTTCAGAAAGTTTCTTTTCCTGTAGGGGAAAGGCATGCTACATCAGCATTATTGACTACATAGAGAGAGTTATTATACAACAAGTCACAGGAGCAATTTTCTTTACACACCTTGTACTTTCTCTTTGTTTGATTGGCTTTTCTTCTTGTTGTTGTTGTATTTTGCATTCTTCAATGCAAGGTTTCTTTGTGAAACTAACTTTGGCTGTCCTGGAACTCACCCTATAGACCAGGCTGGCCTAGAACTCAGAGATCCATCTACCTCTGCCTCCCAGGTGCTGGGACTTAAGGCATATTCAACCACCACCCAACTATATCACATACTTTCTAATTCCCCCCAAAAAAGAGGAATAGTAATCAAAGGATATTCTTGAAATTGTAATTCAGACTTGAAGACAAATATGTATGGCCATGTTATTTTAGTACAAGGAATTAGACATGACATCACTATTATATATAAACAAAATTAAGTATCCTTAATTTTCCCATAGAAAGTAAGGAAAGTTACTCTTTTCCACATTTCCACACTTTCCCTATGCACAGGGGAAACAATCAAAGAGAAGTTATTGCCTCTTTGGGGAGCCTAAGTCAAATTTCACATTATTGAAGATTTTAAATTTTCATTCCTTTCTTCTAATGGACTCTAAGATATAGATGACTGCATCAAAGACAGTAAAATGCAGAGGATATGAAAGACACACAAACCATACATAGAACCAGAAAGATCCAGGGAAAGAAAGAGACAGAGACATGCACAGAGAGAGATGGAGAGATGATAAATATGACTGAACCATGTAACTCATGAAAAGAAGTTTTCCTAGTAAAAGCAGTGAGAACAGGGAATGAGCTGGCAGCAGCCACTGTCAAAGGATTAATAAAGGAAGCATCTGCTAGGGACAGGTGGCAGCCCAGCAGAAAAGGAAATAACGGCTTCTGGTGCAAAATAGGAAAAATGTAAGGGAAAACACAGTTCATTCCATTTTTTTCCCATTAAAAGAAAAGACGAAACTAATGGTGTTCATTAATGACATTATTACCATTTCCAGTGAGACACAGGATTATGCAAGGTATCGGACTCCATTGTCTTCATGAAAATTTTGTTACAGAAAGAGATAAAATAAAAATGTAGATGCACACCCTCATGTTAGTTACAGTGGGAATTCTGGTCATTCTAAAAGAGACACCTTATTAAATAGAGATTATTGGGAATTGTGACAAAAAGGACCATCAGAAAAGTTTGCTGGGGGAGGTTAATCTCATCAGTGATCTCTGACACAGAAAAAGATGGCTACTAAAAAAAAGATACTGTACACTCAGTATCCAATGCCAAGAGCATCCCTGCTTCTCAACAGCATCCACATATACTTTCCCTGTCAGCCTCCTGTATTCTAAGGTTTCATAGTCACATGAGAGGGATGCCCATGGGGTGTACATGTGAACTGCTGATGACCCATTTAGTCAGTCTATGACTTTGTTACCTAAAGTGTAAAAAGTACAGAGAAAGCCAGACTGTGCAGATGTGAATTCTCTGTACAGAATCCTTGACAATGTAAACTTTGAGTTGTTAATATATGCATCCAGTCTATCACAGCAGTTTAAAGGCAAACATTGACCCCCACTAGATGTGCACCCTTCAATTTGTAGATCACTGCATGTTAATTCTCATCTCTACCTTCTAATGCTAGTTCAGAATAAATGTGTCAAACACTCAAAAATTTCAGGGAGCTTGCTGAAACTTTTTCAAATGTGCTTGCTCTTTATTTTTGTCTTTTAGCTTGCATGAGCCATCTGTACCTGGTTACAGCAGACTCTAAATGATTGATTAGCAGACAGCATTATTAGGAGAATTCATTAAGATGTCTGCACTTGAGGCACTATTGATGCAACCACTGAGAATTCTCTCATACACATTAGGGTTAAAAACATCCTTAGATATTGGTCCTCTGGAGCTGACAATAGACACAGGAGACATTGCTAGAGTTTAGTTAAGTCAATGAGTTTGAAAACACTGTAGTTAAAAAATACTCATTGTTATTTTGTGTATATGATGTACTGTTTACGTGAGCATTTGCGTGTGATTGTACATGCATGTGTATGTGTGTGTGTGAGCATGTGTGTATATGTGCAGGCCAGAGAACAATTTCAGGTGTCATTTACATCATTTCACCATGGGTTCCAGACATTTGGCTCAGGTCCTCAGGCAAACATGGTAAGCAATTTTACTCTCTGAGCCATCTCATTCATGCAAAATATAGTCCTCATACTCCACTGACAGATTAAAATATGAAAGAAAAAATAGTTGCCCCAACTTGTCACAGAGCACTCTAAAGCATGGCATCTCCAGCAATAAGAACCCTTTATGTCTTTTCAAACAATGAGTTGTATAAAAACCAAATCACTTGTTGGAATTTGGTTTTCTTGATTTCTTACCTTGGGCTGATGGCTTGAATCCCCAGGATCAACTACACCCTTTATACATAAAGTAATATCTATCATAAATCTGCTTGATTCAAACTTTTTTAAATTTAAAAATATCTTGTCATGGTGTGATTCAAACTATAAAAGAATTTAGATTCTATCTACAAAAAAAGCAATAATGTGAAAAAAGTGGAAGAAATACAGAGTCTGGGAAGAAACTAAGCCCCATATTAAACAGCTGCCAATCTTTTAACCATTATGTGTAGAGTATACAGCTACATGACACAAATCTTAATTCTCTGATCATTATAACTTCACAATAGAGATATGAAAATGCCTAGTCTACTGGTCATAGCATTTTCAATGTGTAACATCCCTGAGCTTATGCCTTTGGCCCAGATTCCAGTTTTTACTAAGATATTCTCAACATAGTCTATTCCAATCTCTCCCTCCATGCCTCCAAATTTATCTCAAAGTCTCATCCCAGCTCTGCAGCTGAGACCTTCCACAGCATCCTTCTCCCTCTTGCACCCATCTCCAATGGATCACACAGATTTTCCTGTAAGTTAACAGAGCATTATGTAATCTATTTCTGAGGGGTTTTGTTACCCCTTTCTGTTTATTTAGCATATCCTTTAGAGTTTGATTTGATCTTTCTATGACTGCTTGCCCTGTAGGATTGTGTGGTATACCTGTAATAGGCTTTATATTGTAGTAAGCAAAAAAAAAAAAAAAAAAAAAAAAAAAAACCTGCTTCATTTTACTAAAGACATATGCTGGAGCATTGTCATTTTAATTTGTTCAGGTATACCAATGATGGCCATAACTTCTAACAAATGTGTGATTACAGAATCAGCCTCTTTTGAACTCAGAGCAGTTGCCCATTAAAATACTGAACAGGTATCAATGGTGTGGTGTACATATTTAAATTTTCCAAATTTTGCAAAATGAAACACATCCTTTTGCCAAATTCCATTCCTCTGAGTATCTTTTTTGTTACATCCTGATGGTAGTGGAGTTTGATTGTATAAAGAACAAGTAGGACATTTGTTATACTTTCCTTGGCTTGCTGCCAGGTTATGGACAAATCCTTTTTTAAACCCTTACTATTGACAAGGTTTTTTTTTTTTTTTTTTTTTTTTTTTTTTTTTTTTTTTTTTATGAAATTCTGAGGCCTCCAGCACATTTCCTAACAATAGTTTATCAATCTTGCCCTTACCTTGTGTAAGAGGGCCTGGCAGACCCATATGGGATTGGATGTAAATTATATATAAGAGATGAGTCCTATTCCTGATTATATCTTGTAACTGCATAAATAACAAAGTTAATTCTGACTCATCAGGGATAAATTCTGCAGTCTCAATATGTAAGAATACTCTTTCAGCATACTGAGAGTCAGTAACTATGTTTAAAGGTTCTGTAAAATCTATTAATACCAACAGAATAGCATATAATTCTAATTTTTGACATGAATTACAATGACTTTGTACCAGTTTACTTAAATTTTCTGATTTGTAACCTGCCTTTTCTTGTTTGTTTGCATCTCTATAAAATGTATGGGCATCAGATACTAGTGTTTCCCATACAATGAGAGGCAGGATCTCTCTTTATAAGTTTAATTCTGCTGCTTTTGGGAGATTTGCTGTTAATCTCTCCCAAAAAAAATTACTGCAAGCTCTTTGCCAAGGTTCACTTTCTGCCAATTATTGTCAGTTCCATCATTAGTTAAAGGTATTACAATTTCTTCTGGGTCTATTCCTACTAATTGATGAAGTCTCAATTTTCCTTTCCAAATCAAGTCAGAGATCTTTTCCACATAAGTTTTTAATTTTTTATGCTGTTTATTTGGTAGAAATATCCATTCCAATGTAATATCTCCCCTCTGCATTAAATTCCTGTAGGAGAATGCTTAAAGGCTAAAATAACCAAAATGTAATCAAGCTTTGGATCTACATGATCCACATGTGCATCCTGTATTTTATTTTTAACCAAAGCAAATTCTCTCTCAGCTTCAGATGATAATTCTCTTGGATTATTTAAGTCCTTGTCACACTCTAAAGTTTTTAACAAATTACTCAGTTCATTTTTCCCCCAACAGCAGTACATAGACTGGAAATTTCTCTGAATAATCTTTGAAAGTCATTAAGAGTCCATAATTGATCTCTCTTAATTTGCACCTTTTGGGGTCTAATGTTTTGTAGACCTATCTTATATCCTAAATAATTAATGGAATTTCCTCTTTGTATCTTTTCAGGAGCAATTTGTAATCCCCAAAAAGGCAAATTTTTCTTTACTTCTTCAAACATTCTTTCTAAGGTATCAGCATTTGAATCAACTAGTAAAATATTGTCCAAGTAATGATAAATTATAGATTTAGGAAATTGTTTATATATTACTTCGAATGGCTGACATACAAAATATTGGCACAAAGTTGGGCTCTTTAACATTCCCTGTGGGAGAAGCCTCCATTGATATCTTTTAACCAGCTGATAATTATTATAAGTAGGTACTGTGAAGGCAAATCTCTCTCTGTCTTTTTATTGTAAGGGTATTGAAAAGAAACAGTCTTTTAAATTGATCACTATGAGATGCCATCTTTTAGGTAACAGACTAGGCAAAAGAATTCCAGATTTTAGAGAGCTCATTAGCTGAATCACCTTGTTAATTGCTCTTATGTCTGTTACCTTTCTCCACTTACTGTATTTTTTAAAAAATAATAAATACAGAAGAATTCTATGGGCTGGTTGATTCTTCAATATGCTGAGCATTTACTTGCTATTGTACTAGGAAGGCCTGCAGTTTCTCTGTTGTTAAAGGCCATTGCTGAACCCATACAGGCTTGTCTGTTAACCATTTTAAAGGTAGAGCTGACCTGAGCAATGGTGGCCCATGCTTTAAACCCAGCACTCGGGAGGCAGAGCCAGGCAGACCTCTATGAGTTCCAGGCCAGCCTGGTCTAAAGAGTGAGATCCAGGAGAGGCACCAAAACTACAGAGAAACCATGTCTCAAAAAAACAAAACAAAACAAAAGATAGAGCTGTTGGTGTCTTTGAAAGAACAGCAGCTGTTGTGCCCTGTTCTTGTACAATCTGAATGGTTGATAACTGTTCTTTATAATAATAATAATACCTCCTAATATTTTTTTTTCAGAAACATGTTAGTTTATGGTTTGTTTCTGAGGTTGGAAGAATGCTAATTTGGGTATTCCATTGTTGTAATAGATCATGTCCCCATAAATTCATAGCTATATTAGCCACATGTGGTTTTAATTTTCCTCTCTGTCCTTCTGTCCCTATACAATCAACCTATCTTGCACTCTGTTTCACTTGAGATAATGTTCCAGTCCTTAACAGCTGAACATTTACCTCCCGAAGAAGCTAATTTGGGTGCCAAAATTCTGGTACAATTACTGTGACATCCACACCTATGTCTACAAGACCTTCCAAGAGAACATCATTTATTTGTAATTATTAATTTGGTCTTTGTTCATTTATTTGCCAAAAAAATCACTTTATGGTTTCTCCTTCATTTTCTGTTCTCTCTGCTACAGATGTTCTATCACCCTGAGCAGCCTGGTTTCTTCCAATATGAATTTGGTTATTGATTTGTTCTGAGAAGGGGTTTCTTCTATGATGGCATTAAAGCACTGAACTGAATTTGGCATGGGAGCCTGCATGAGGCTCCTCAGGGAGTTTCCCAATGGCAGAGGCAAAGGATTACCTTGTCTGTCCCTTGTTGATCTATATTCAGTAGTCCAATGCTTACCTTTACTACACCTTCTACATAATCCAGAAGAAAGGGGCATTCTGTTGCCATTGTTCCTTGAAGAAACATTGTTTCTAGAAATGCTCTGTTTACAGTATTTTTTTAGCTGACCTTGTTTACTGCAATTAAAGCAGGTGACATTATTATTTTTCATCAGTCCTCTGGAAATCACTTGTCCTATCCAAGTATCATCATGGTCATGAGATTCAATATTAATTGTATTTCTGATCCATTCTTCCAAGGGTGCTGATCTTGCCTTTAATGGCCTAATGACCCTTTTGCATGCTACATTGGCATTTTCAAAAGCCACAGATTCAATTATTATCTGTCTAGCTTCTGAATCTGGCATCATTCTATTTACTGCTAAAGACAGTCTTGTAAGAAATCCATGAAGGTTTCTTTTAGGCCCTGTATAACTTTTATAAATGACTCAATTTTCTTCCCTTCTCCTTCAATTCTGTCCCATGCATTCATGGCTGCTATGCTGCATAGAATTAGGGTGTGGCCATCATACAAATATTATCTTTGTATATCGCCTTCTCCAAGAAGTTGATCTTGTGAAATTACTATACCTCTTGCCCTACATCATTGTTATATAGTCTTAGTCTCCTCTTTCTACCAGGTTCTCCACTGTAACTGTGGACCAGCCTCTAGGATGGTTGTTACCAAATATTTCCAGTCCTGAAGGAAAATTCTATTATGAGTTGATCATGAGTTTAACATCTGCTTTACAAATATAGAACACATACCATGTGATACTATAGCTTCCTTAAATCTTCTCAAATCTAACATTTACCCTGGAGTCCTATTAGCTTATACACAGCCTTGAGCATTTGGCAGTTCCTATAAGGTTACCAGATGGATTAAGTTTGGCTGTTTCCAAACCTTAGGCTGTTTCTCTGTAACCATATAATTCAATGCTTAGATATGTTTACCTTTAAAATCTTCTGTCTGGGTCTGAATTTCTCTATTATTTGTTTTAGTGAGTTTTTCTAAAACTTTTATCTTGGCACTTAAATTAACCAAACTTTTTAATGCTAAAATAAAAAAGATCAAACAAATAATATTCATAATTGATGTTATGTAAATCCCATCAACATTATCCTCTCATTTAATTGTTCCATTTTCAGACCACCTAATGTGTTATCAAACAGAGACAAAATTCCTTCCATTATAAAAATTTTTCCCATTTTTTTTAATGTGGGAATAATTTCTTTTTTTAAGTAATTTCTCCCTTTAAGATACCTTAATTGATTTACCAAGTCTGCCAACTGCGTATAATAGTAGAAGTCTGAGGGAGTTTCAACACTGCTACCTAGTGTGCTAGCAGTCTGAGATGAGAATCCAGAGAGAGCCCACAACCCACCAGGAGAGAAGAAGCCAAAGAGACTCTAGACCACATGGGGTCAAGACTCTGGCTGCATGCAGCTCAGGAGTGAGCCATGCAGCTCGGGCCTGAGTGATGCTGCTAAGGCTTGAGTCAGGGGCTTGTAATGCCACAGGCATGTGGCTTTTTTCATGAATTCATACCACGAAAGTTAGGGCAGCAGATATAAGATGAATTGCTTGTTGTGGGATGTTTGTTAAATTGCTCTGATTGGTCAATAAATAAAACACTGATTGGCCAGTGGCTAGGCAGGAAGTATAGGCAGGACTAACAGAGAGGAGAATTGGAACAGGAAGGCAGAGAGTCACTGCCAGCCACGCTATGAGAAGCAGCATGTGAAGATGCTGGTAAGCCATGAGCCACGTGGCAAGGTATAGATTTATGGAAATGGATTAATTTAAGCTATAAGAACAGTTAGCAAGAAGCCTGCTACGGCCATACAGTTTGTAAGCAATATAAGTCTCTGTGTTTACCTGGTTGGGTCTGAGTGGCTGTGGGACTGGTGGGTGACAGATTTGTCCTGACTGTGGGCAAAGCAGGAAAACTCTAGCTACAATTGCTAAATGGTCTTATCAGTGAAAAATCTGGAGCCAGATATTGGGGTAAAAACTGAGAAATAGGACAAGCCACAGCCAACTTTACCTCACCAACTCCTCTGCTTCTAAAGAGATCTACTTCCTGTATACCCACTCCTATATGTCTTTCTGTCCCTGACTTCTTACTTCCTCTCTCTGCCCAGCTGTATCACTTCATCCTTCTGCCCAGCTCTGTCACTTTCTGTCTGTCTGTACAGACCTCCAGACTTCTATGGTTAGCTGGCACTGAGAATTAAGGCATGTGCTACCCAGGCTGGCTCTTTTCCCAGTGTGCCCTTGAACTCACAGAGATCCAGATGAACCTCTGCCTCCTGGATGCTAGGATTAAAGGCGTTGCTTGACTTTTATGTGTAATATAGTGGCTGACTTTTTCCTGTGAACCTCAGATAAGCTTTATTGGGGCACACAAATAAAATATCACCACATTTTCCCCTCTAAACCCTTCCACCCCACACACTCCTTGCTTTATCCTAGCCCTAGTTCCAGCAGGTATTCCCTGGGAACACACAAACCACTACTGCCAGGGAAGCAGGTAGGCTAACTACAGATTTTTACCTCTCTCTGCATTCCTACAAATCCAATCCCCTAGTCTCATCCCCAGCTCTGTAGCAGACCTTGTGCTGTGGCCTATTCTCACTGTGTATCCTCATTCCCAGGAACATAACTAATAAATAGATTCTGGTAGAACACCTTGCCTTCCTCTCTCTTGTGAAGATTCTCCATCCCCTCCCCCAAACCATCACCACGCATAGGTCTGAGGTCCTAATACCCAGAAACACATTTTGCTTGTAATCCCCAGCATTAACACCTATCAGAACACCACAAGATTTTCTTATCGGCAACCTAGCCACCACACTCTCCTAAGAAGAAAAGGGGAAACAGACACCAAGGAACAAAACAGCCATTTTTACTACATTATTCTCTGGTTATTATATGTGACTATACCACACTGACAAACACCTACATGCAAATTCAGTTGAAATAAATACAAGTAGGGACAAATAACGCTATTTTGATTAGAGATACGAGTAACAAATGTCTCTAAAATACATTTTATATTTTATATATTCTTGTCTACACATACACCCATATTCAATGTAGAAAAATTAAACTACCATATTTTGCATACTCATATTTTTCAGAGAAACACCAGCGATAAGATAAAGGGAAATATGAGAATGGGATCTGAAAATAAAAAATTAATAAGAAAGAAAAACAAAAATAGCACTATCTCATTATCTGGGGTTGACAAATATCAATTTGTATTATTTGTGCCTATTTGTCTTTTATTTGTAGCTTTCAACTTACTGTGATCATTTACTCAAAACATGGACTATTATGAAATAACTGTAACAAGATATATGTCATTCATGTTGTGTGGATAAACATGCTATAAAAGGAGTTTATTTCTTTGACTGTAATGATTACAACTCATGAAGAAATGTGGGGTGATTTCTGATTTTACAGTGTTGAGGATCAGATCTTGAAGTGCCATTCCACAGCAGAAGTGCTTTCTCTATGCACAGCAGCACATGGAGTATCCAGCCAGTTACTCTCAGCATTCTTTCTGTTACAAACAGTGCCAGTGCATGGATAAATTACTTCAAGTATAATTGACCTGCCTACTGCATATGAAAAATTGTTTACGTATGGGAGATACAGCAATGAAGAAAATAGCACATAAAGTTACCACCTTCATTAAACTACTTACAGATTGGAGAAGGTTAGCTTCAGAAGAAGAAAGGAAATTCGACTTGATGGAGAATGAAGAAGAAGGAAATTATCATGTGCTCAGTCAGGGATGTGTAGCCATCCTTGTGTTTGCTTAGTGAAATAGCAGTTTGCTTGCTGGAGATGAGTAGTAGGGAGTTCATAGATACTAGTGTTTGCATCTCATTTTTCTCAGCCATTTTTCTTTTGTCCTTGTTGGCCTCTGTGTAAGTCATAACTTTGTCCCCTATAGTGACTCATTCCTCTTGTAACTCTTGGGCACATGTGTTCGTTCCTCTGTAACTCAGGAGCCAGGTACAAGTTTGCTCAGGAAAAGCTGATGGACTTAAATTGCAGCCAACTCAGAAACTTTTAACACAAAGTGATTTTTTTTCTGGCTAGAGGTGCCTAACCCTCTTTAAATGTTCTTCACAGAAGCAATCAGATCCAGAATTCATATCTGGAGAAAAGCAGACTTCCTCTTTCTTGAAGCAAGCCAGGCGCAAAGAAGTATTCTTGTGATAGCAAGCCCAGTAAGTCACATAAAACTGGGCCATTATTACTTGTGTCCTTGTAGGTATTTTAGCCTTTAAATGGTGATACTATCATTTTAATTAAAGCTGAAATTTCTTCAGCATTCAATTCAAAAAGAGGCTGCAAGCTCCTATTCTACAGCAGAAACTAAATCCTTAGTTCTCAAGTAAAACAAAGTTTATGCATGAATGTCAGAAAGCTGGGAAGTTCCACAACTTAATAGTAGGAGATCACTCACAGACGATCACAGCAAAGAGATACTCCAGAACTACAAAACTTATGCTCATAAAACTCCTTTCATAATATATAAAATGAGCTTTAGAAAAGGCTCAAAACTGAGGGCTGAGAGAAGTCAGGTTGGCCTGTTAGATACCATAAATTCATCTTTATTTTAATATCTGAATGACATGGATGACTTTATTAGATGATTATTTTACAAAGGACCATGAAATTATTAAGATTCTTAATCTTCAATGCCAATTGTAAGAAATGGTATAGTATACCATATATAGTATATTTATATGGTATATATAATTTATATAATAATTTTATAGCATTAACTATTATCATTTAAGCTGTATAATTTATTGTTGAGGGAGGATGTCTTGGGCATCCTAGTATATTCCACAACATCCCTGGAAACTTCCCAATATATGTCAGCGGCTTCCTCCATAAAGCTGCAACAAACAGAAATATCTACAGGTATTAATGTATTCTAGTGGAGAGGATAGTTTCAGCATCTCAACTTGATAAGGACAACAGCCTTTCAGCACCATCTCATACCTATGTCTTACCTTACAAGGAATATTTTGAAAAAAATAAAAAGGAAAAGAAGCCAAAACAGTTTCCCTTTCCCACATGTACAATATGTGAAATTGTACAAAACAACTACTGTAGCTAAATCTTCCCCTTTCCCTCTTTAATTTTACATAATATGTGGTCCATCTTCTGTCGACAGACTCATTGAGATGTTTTAAATTTGGCTATACGCAGGAGAATGGAAAATTAAAAAAGAAAGAAAGAGTTTATTTTAACTGGCAGCAGTGGGATAAACCAACAGTGTAGAAAGAAAAAAAAAAAAAGAGTCCACATTCCTGTCCTGGATACTGAAGATTAGACCTCAGGGTGTTGCTGCATTATACTTACAAAACTAATCAACCCAAAACTCTACTTCCTCCCACTGACCATCTACCTGCCCTACACTTTTGTCCACTTTACACCATCTGGCCTTTATTATTATACACCAATGTAGGTTTTTGTGGGAAAGTTATGCCTTCTTATCCTCCAAGCATCTTTATGAAATACCCTACACCTGAGAAACAATTGACATTTTCCACAATTTCTTTCTGTAAAGATTGCATTTTGTGGACATGGTCCTAAGATTGTTCCTTCTAATTTTTGTCTCACATTGGCAAGAGCTCAACCATATCTATTTATATTAGAAGTCCTTTGACTTCAAAATCTTTATTTATCAAGTTCATTTTACCTATTGAGGGAAGCAAAGCACTCCCTTTCCAAAATATTTGTAGGATAGAAATGTATTTATCACTTTTCAGTGACCAGTGGCTTCAAACTTTGGGGAACAATTGGACATATTACCTGAATGTTAAATATTAAATTTAGAAAAGAACTTTGCATTATTCATAGGTGGCTTGTAGGGAAAATATAGTGTTGTTGGCAATTCTCTTGACATGAACAAGTTTTAAAATTGAAAGTTTATATAATATGTAAATCCTTGAGGTATTTAAAGAAAATATCTCCCTTAGAGAATCTCCAGTCTTTGGAAATAGATTTGTAATAAAACACATATTTGGGATCTTGTATTTCTGGGATATTTATTCTCAGTATCTTCCTGAAATATTTTGAATACACTTTTTTGCTTAGGGCTTACCAGGTCCATCAGAAAAACCACTGATTTGATTAACTAACTACCTAATTAATTAAGTAAAAAGAGTGAATAGAATTACATAGCTATGAACTGGAGTCTACAGTGAATTGAGAGCCACATACTTTTTCTGAAAGGGATGTCATTCTCTAAGTACATATCATTTGGACTTGGCCTCAGTCTTCCTTATGATTTTCTTGGCATTGTAATGGTTTCAGACATTTTTTAAATGGTCAAATACTGACTAAATGTCACAAGTATGTTGGTACAACTATCGATATTTATTAGCCAATACCTAAACAAGTGGGTCTCTGAGCTACAATGTGTTTCTAATGCACTTGAATAATGTGTGTTTCCAGATGTAAATTATTTCTTGGAAAGTATCTGCCTTTATTTGGGTTTCTAAAGAATGTAAACACAATTTCCACATTCTGCTTAGAAAATAATTATATTTAGAAAAAAATTGAGTTTAATTTGAGTATTCACATGTGGGCATTTCTTACAAGTGTTCCACTTATGAGAATCTTTAATAACTTCTAAATTTCTCTTTAAAAGTTAAGTTTTCTGAATCATGTTGAAACAGTTGACATCACATGAGTAAGGGTAAGAATGGTGTATTTTTCATTTTGTTACAAATTTGCAAAATGCATTTTTTTGGTTTTGTTTTCAAAGTCATCCTTGATCTCCTTGTATTTTCTTAAGGATCTCATTTTGCTACAGGTTGCCTGTAAAAAAAGAACAGACTCATCCCCAGATAGCTTCTTGTAATCAGCTGCAACTTGTATGCCGTCTTCACTACTCACTAGGCCAAAAATTTTGGCTTTCTCAAAGTTCCAAAAATCAACTCTATACTAAATAGTTGTTAATTAATTCTTTTAGCCCATGTAATTTGTGCCAAACAGGCATTTTTCTTCTCATTCTATGAGTTCTCATTATTGTTTGGTGAAAAGTATAGCTAGGTTTTGATTTCATATGATTATAACTGTACTGTTTCATTATTCAGTCTGATTAAAATGCTATCAACTCATTTTCAGCAAAGCATCTTTCCATTTTATCTGTAGAATTTTTCTGATTTTACATTGTTTGAAATACCCTTCAGTAAAAGTAAAACAAAGAAACATACAAAAACACTGAGTGTGACAGGAAAAGAAACATTTACAAATTATCAATAATAAACAAAAAATAATCACATATACTTAAGAATGACTATACTCTAGGTATCATCAACTGCCTTGAGGGGTGATGAATACTGAAGTTCAGAGAAACAACCAACTGGTTATTTCTAAACATAGCAGCACAACTCTATCAGCACATGACCAAGCCCCCATTCCTTCCCCAGGTTACTTTGAGATATTTTAAAAGAAAATAATAAAATAGTCTTCTTGGGGAAATAAAGGTCAGAAGCCACAGGACCATCTGGCTGTTGTCTTCTAAACCCACAGAGTTTATTAAATAATAATTAACTAACAATGTATTATTAATCAAAAGCATATACAACCTGTAAACCTAATCTTTTTTGTTCACATGAGAAATTTAGTGTTCCCAGGTTGAGCTAAAACAACTCGACAGATATTATAAAGATACTCTGATGTGAGCAGAGATTTCCTCAGTTGCATCCATAAGTCATTTTCTTCAAAACTATTGCCATATATTACTTGGAGAGTATAATGGATCTCGTCATGCATCTCCATTCATGACACATGGTGTATTTTGCTCAGATTCAACTACTATACAATTCCTCCCCCTTCTATCTTCATACCCCTTTTCTTTCCTTGTATGATTATTTTATTGTTTGATTTGTACACAAATAACATATTGTGCTCATTTTCACCCCACATTACCCTCTTATAGCCCCTTCTCACATCCTCTGAAATTTCTGAGTAGAATAATTAGGGTTGCTTGCATATACATGTTTAGGGTGTTCCTGGAGCACAGGCAACTTACCAGGTGCAACACAACTGTAAAAATGACTCTCCCTTTCCAGGCAACTGTTAACTGACAATAGCTCTTTAGGGATGGGTAGGGCCTCCCGAGCTTCTCCCCCCCATCCTGATGAAAGGTTGTAGGGTCTGACCATGGGCAGATCTTCTGAAGGTATCTACAGCTGTTGTGTGCCATGCACAATTCACAACAAACTTCTGATTTTTTTTTAATTATATGAGCAAATCTCTGCTATGTTTGTAGATTTTTTTTTTTTTTTTTTTTTTTTTTTTTAGAAAATTGGGACGTTGCCGGGTGGTGGTGGCGCACGCCTTTAATCCCAGCACTCGGGAGGCAGAGCCAGGTGGATCTCTGTGAGTTCGAGGCCAGCCTGGACTACCAAGTGAGTCCCAGGAAAGGCGCAAAGCTACACAGAGAAACCCTGTCTCGAAAAACCAAAAAAAAAAAAAAAAAAAGAAAAAGAAAATTGGGACGTTAATCATAGCAAATGCTTGGTTAACTCCCTACTTATTTGGGAAAATAAATCCAGATTTATTGAAATGCAATGTGACAAATTAACAGCAGGGCCAATTTAAAAACTGGTCACTGCACAACAAATTAAAATTAAAATATAGTAAGACATGATGTAGGCCTGGCTTGGCTGGATTCAGATGTTCCTATCATATTTCCAAGGTTCTTTATCTTCATGTATGCTTCTTGGTGCTACATTCTTCCATGCACACTTCATTCCAAACAATACATAGCTCAGTTTGGCAGAGCAGGAAAACTAACACAATGCTGATAGTCATGTCAGAGGAGCAGCAGGGAGCAATTGAAGTTCAGGGGTCAGCCCACCAGGAGCTCCGGCTGTGACTTTATATGTTTGCCACTGCCATTTTTCTCTGGTATCTGGCATGGTGTAAATGGCTGTGGGGAGATTCCCACGGCCTGTGATGTAGTGTGTTCATTTCGTGGAAACATCTTTTTCTACTGGGCATTTTTAACTATGAATTATTATGAAGATAATTTCTTCTTAAGCTGTACTGTCTAATTGATAATAATAATGTTAGTTTAAACAGATTTTGATGATAAAAAAACAAGGAAATGTCACACACAGCTAGAACACATGAGTTTTTATTGATATATATATAGTGGCTCGGGTTAATGATTAACAAAAACAATTGAGTCACAGTAGCTCAGCTAGTTTAGTTTAAATGCTTTTAATCTTAACTTTGGGAGATGTGTTCACAGGTTTTGAAGTGCATCATAGCTGAAACAAAGCTTTTAAAATAAACTTAAAGTTGAACTAAGATGTTTTTGTCAAATAGCTTTGAGGTGAAAAGCAGATGAAGACAATCTAAAGTTTTAGAAAGGCACATAGTTGAAGGGGTAACTTAAGGTCAGGGAACAAGAACAAAGCAGCCTAATTATCATTACCTGATGTGACTTTCTTGCTAGGATTGGTTGATGACCAAAGGTGATGATTAATTTCTTATACCCAATTTTGTCTTCAACTTGATATAAAAAAATATTGATGTATGGGTATGCACCCTAAAGATTTAAAGTAGAGGTCACTGATGCTTTTTCATATACAAAAGTTTAGATTTGTGAGTTTTTTAAAAGATTTCTTATAAGATTTCCCTTTGAGATAAGTAGTAAAGTGATTGGTCCTTTCTTTGTAACTATAAAAACACAGCCTGACAGTAAAATAATACCTTGCTAACTTACACTCTGTTAATTTATAACAAGTTTCTTGGAAATAAATGTATGTGGATTCTTGGGATAATTTGTTTTTCACCTGTAATATGCAAAATGTTTAATCATGTAAAGGATATGGAAAACATGCTGTTTTTACTTGTATTCATTGTAATCATTCACTTGAAAAAAGAATGTATCAACATTGTAATTTTTATATTGCCTGAATATTTTGCTGGGGTATGTAAGCTGTAAGAGAAAGAATAAAGATAGAGTTAAAATAAGTCAGATGGAAAAAACTAAGAATGAGAGAGTTAGAAGGAAAACATCAAGAGTGAAAGAGTTAGAAGGTACTAGAGGAAACCATCAAGAACAAAGATAAATTTAGAAGGAAAACATCAAGAATAAAGGTAGAGTTAGAAGGAAAACATCAAGAATGAAAGAAGGAAATCACCAGGAGAATAAAGAATAGAGACTGCAAAGAAAAAGTTTAGAAAAGTTCTAAAGGAACCCATCAAGAGAGTGTGTGAGTGTCTATTTCCCTTAATCCCCTCAGATAAAAATGTCATAGTACATGCTGACTCTGTCGATTTCTTTCCAGCCCTGCACTGCTGGAGGCTGCCCCCCAGGGAGCAATAACACAATCTTCAACAAGTCTTAAAAATCTCTACCTAGGGATTACTGGACAACATTCTGTGATGACTCCATTGAATACTATTTTAGTAATGTTTGCATGCTCATAGCAATAGCTATAGACAAAGGTTTCCAGTTTGCCAAGACTCATCACTCATACCTATAACCAAGGTTCCAGGCAGCATTCCAGTTAATAGACTCAGAGGAACCTCAAGGATATGGAAATAAAAACTGTTTAAAGAAGGAAACTGTAGCTAGAAGTTTTCTGCTTCCCATCCAGTATGCAGTCACTTCCCACCCAAGTAAACACACACACAGGATTATATTAATTAAAACTGCTCAGCCATTAGCTCAGGCCTACCACTGACTAGCTCTTACACTTAAACTCAGCCGATTTTTGTTACTGTATATGTCACCATGTATTCCACGGCTTTACCTGTGTGCCATTACATGCTGCTCCTTGGATGGTGGGCTGATGTCTACTGACTTAGACTTCCAGCCTTCCCAAAATTCTCCTTGTTTGCTTATCTCACCTATACTTCCTGTTTGGCTACTGGCCAATCAGCATTTTATTTATCAACCAATCAGAACAACACATTCACAGCATAAAGAGCAACATCCACAGCAGGAAACATCATTCTAATACAACTTTCTAGAAAGACTACTACAGATATACAAAGCCAGGTAGCACCACCATTGCAATCAGGTCTATAAGGCTTTACATTTGGCTCAATGTTAAAATTATTCACCTAAAAGTGAATGTATGTGTTTAATGACCTTATGGGGTGCTTGGAGCTTAGAGTATTTTTTTCTTTTCTTAATATAGTCAATAGTATTGTTTATGTTGTTCTTTTTATAATTATAATCAGAGACATAGAAGCTGTGTTTGCTAAAATCACTGACATGTCACCTGGTCTCTATGTATCCAAAAGGTAATTAAAACAAAATAAAACCTTGGTATTGGTGCCTCCGGTTTTCATCTGTGTGTTTTGTTGTGAGTTGCTCTTATAGCAGTCACTGTGTATTATAGGAACATCCAGTATAAAGTATAAACATCCCGTGACAAAGAGTCAAATAAACCAAAGTTCGCAATGATTTTCTGATAGAAATAAGGCCCTGACTGAACAACCCCAATATCATAATCCTCAGTCAGACTACAGTATGATTAACATTTAATGACTATGCATACCCTTTGACTGTCTCCTCTGTCTCTTCCTTAGGTAAAATGGCAACATATGTCAGTACTCTAAAGGCTAAGAACACTGATCCCTTTATCTTTCTTGTGTCTTTATACTGACTAAAGCTCTTTTATTTATTTATTTTTGCTTCTCAATTACTTTTTTTTTCTTTGATTTTGGATGAGTGTTCATACCTGATTTTTTAAGGACTCAAAATTTATGTTTCTTGCCTAGAACACTAGCAATAGTTACACTGATAATACATAGAATATCATTCTCAATATACTTCCTACAACAGCATCAACTTTACATCTAGCTTCTAGTGTCAAGATGCTCTATTATAATGTGCAACTTAAGGAATGTAAATATTACTATTTAGGTTGAAATCCATTTCTTTCTGTGTTTTTTGAAATATTACTTCATAATCTCTTGGAATGTTGGGCTACAAGGAGATTGCAGACTTACACTGATCTGTGTAGAGGAGAAGGAAGAAATAGTTTGGAGTTGAACAAGTGCTCTGCTATTTAAGCACTTGGATGGGAAGTAGCAAAAACCCAAATGAATAAGATCAAACAGCCTGTCTTTCTAAGCTTCTAATTGTGTTTGTATGATCATTCAACTCAGTATTTCCATCTCTGCATACCTAAGGCTCTACATAGATCCATGCATTTGATAGGTATTCAACAAGAAGAAGTCATGTATCTTATGGAAGATCATACTGACAGGAAAATCAATGATAATAGTTCAGCATATTAAGTGCTTTGATAGAAGGACAGAGAAGGAGAATCTAGTAAAGCCTCTAAAGGTCTCCTAAAGAATGCATGGAATCAGGTGCTGAGGCACAGTCTGTTATGAACCTCTTCATATTCCTACATGAAATTCTTAGTGTCAGAATTCCACTAGTGATTTTATTTTAATGAGTTTTAAGAAAAAAATTGGTGTAGGTGAAAATTCTGAGAATAATGTTATATAGAAAAGAAATACACTACAATATTATAGAAGCTAGTCTTGTCTGTACAGCTAACATGGTTATGCTTAAACAAAGAAGAAATTCACCCCAAGATACACTCAACAATTCACACACATACATTCTCTTTTTTGTCATATATATATATATATATATATTATATAAACTGTGTGTGTATATATGAATAAATATACACATATAAAATAATTGCAGTATTGCACAGTATTATTTATATTAACATGAGTTGTGTAACTTAAGGGCTTAAGTACCTTAAGGATCTGGTATGTTCTAGTTCATCATAGAAGTCACCAAGCTAAAAAGTACACGTGACGGGGATCGGTAGTATTGACTGAGAAACAATACTCAAGAGAAAGGTCTAGGGAGGAAGAGTCTGGGATAAAAATAATAGTCCATGAGATCCCAGTGTGGCCTGCCCCTACAGATAGCATAAGTCACCAAGCTATTAATTACTTCCACTTCTAGCTTCCTGGGTGTAAAACAATTATATAGGCCTTTATTGAGGAGGCAACCCTGCATTTTTAACATTCATGGCTTCACTCCTGATGACCTGTGAGCACAAGAATCTTGTATTCTCTACAAAAGGAATGCTACATATCTACAAAATTTAAGAGTGAGAAAGATTCTATGAGCCAATACACAGAACTGAACAAGGTGGCTCTCACTTGTAATCACAACTCTTGGAAGGCTAGGTAGCAAGATTACTGCATGTTCAAGGCCATCTGGGCTTCAGAGTGTTACTTTGAGTCTAAAACTAAAAAGAAACAAAACAAAACAAAACATATTCAGTGAACCAAAACCAACAAGTGCATAGTATATAATGATCTTTAAACATTATACTGCATGAAAAAATACAAATCTATATTTGTGTAAGAAACATGAAGTAACAGGAAAATATAAAACATTTTAATTTGTTAGACATTCAGTAAAGGAAATACAACTTTTTGTGAGATTATTTACCTAAAAAGAATAAAGGAATAAAGTGAAAATGAAAAAGAAAACTAACTCAAGGAGAATAATCTTTCTCTAGTCTATCTTGAGAAACTATACTAATGTTCTCACAACCGTGAATGATAACTATATTCTACAGGAAACCTGAAATTATAAAAATAAATACATCTTGCTGGGTGTAGGGGTGCACAAAAGTAATATTCACATTCAAGAACATAAGACAAGAGTATTGCTAGTTAAAGGCCAGTCAACATAAAATAAAATATAAAATCATATTTCAAATGAAGAACCTTTATGAAGAAGGACAGATGGAGTGATGTTTTGTTCAGCATTATGGCTGGACATTTCTGATGGTCATGATGTGATTGCCTCTAAGAAAGCATGCTTAATACCTCAAAACCTCTCAAAATCTCACAGATAGTCTTTTAAAATCTGTGATCTTCAACTTGAGAAAAATCAACTTAAGAAATATTATGACCTATCCATGGTTTCTCTCTAATGTTCAGTAAAGCTAGGCTTTCAATTTAGGCCTTTCCTGACACACACAAAAAAAAAAATGTTTTAAGGAGATTTCACATTAGTATTCAAACTCCATCACTATTTGTGTGTTCTACTCAGAAATTGGCAAAACCCCTCATTTTGAAAGAGTTAAGCACAATAACCCCAAAGAAATGAGCTTTCATCCATATTTATCCTTCCTTCCAAGAGAGTCTTTGACCTTTAAATTAGATGGAAGTGGTCTGGTTTCTCAAGTGCATCTCTAAATGATACAGGACAGTCCTTCATATCAACTGAGGAAACTTGAGGTTATTTGTGGTTTTAGTTCTCAAAATGCTTTAAAATAGGTAAAACTCAGTAATACACATAGATGGTGCAGCCAAGGATCAATATTTGCTTTTCATACTTTCAGAATTCAGTGTTTAATGAATAATTGACATCTACCAGCACCTGATAAAGTGCTGTACACCTTTTATCTCAACTTTATAAATATCTCTGAATAGTTATTTTAATGTTATAGCAGCTACCTTAAATGTAATGTGTGTGTTGCTTTTTACCTTTGGAAAGCAAAATTAATTCTTAATCTTAATTAATAATTGTATTAATGTGTACATACGTGCATATATGTGTGTATGTATATATAAACATCAAAATGTAGAATAGAATGTGTTTATTTTTATATGTTTCAAAACATTTCAATGCATGTAACTTATGAGCTGTCCTGCAAATATTTATTTGAGCCTCATTTTCTCAAAGATCCAAAGGTGACATATTCGAATTAGGTAACTTAAGGAGAACATAAAAATAAGTGTATCTATTTCTATTTGTGTTCCTGTTTGTTACTTACATGAGGGTTGAAGTCCTAAATCCAAAATTTCTTTTGGGTCTCAGTAATAATACCTCTGCATAGCTGTTCCTGGACTCCATGCATGCTGCTTTTACAAGTATTACAGCAGCACACATGGAAATACAAGTAAAGATGCCTGTGTGGATTAAAAAAAACAGAAGAATCCAATTAACAGTGTAAGGCTTTCAAAAACTGTTTAACTTTTCTTAAAATGCATGCAGGCAGATAACATCTTTCCCATCCACACTGTCTTAATTTAAAATCCAAAAATATGCAATAGATTAGAATAATAAAAGTAACAGCAACAATAATCAAAAAAGTATTGTTTTCATCTTGTAAGTTGCACATTTGCATGACACGACCCTGAGTGAAAGACTCAAACTTCAAACAAATACAAATATTGCACATTTTTCATGAGGATATTGTAATTCCATAGTGATGCCAATGTAGATAAGTCCCCTTGACTTCTAGGTCTCTGTAGCAATTAGCCCAGTGCTAAACAGACATAATATGCATATTTAAATAAATATTGAATCGATTACTAAATCATAAATGAATACATACATATGTGAACAAATTAATAGATACATGAATAAGTTTAAGTGAATTAATGAGCTTATCATCTATTCACTCTATTTGTGAATATAAGGACCTTTCTGATTTTCTTATCATTTATGACCTTACCTGCCAGGCAAGACATGGGTTTAAGAAAGTGAGAATAATCAGTCATTTAAAGGTTTTCAGACTTTCCCATCTTAGTACTTAACCAACATATTATTCTCCTTGAGGTTTTTGAAGGATTAGTTTTACTGTATTCAGGGACTTTGATTTTATACATGAAAAATCATTGAAAGTATTAATCTTTCCTTCATAGGCATCAATTAATACCACCCAACTACAATTAGATAAAAATAACTTTTTTCTAGATATTTATATAATTATTGAGTGACATTTGAATTTATTGGAAAATGATTATTCACTATTATTATCATTATCATTATTGATAACATGGATATGTTTTTCATTGTTGGCCTATAAATCAATTTGAGGCATGAAGTTAGTTTAGAATATTTCCTGACAATGAAAGTTGTGATACATGGAGACATATATGTATCTTAGTACTTAACCAACATATTATTGGTTAAGATAATATGAGAGAGAGAGAGAGAGAGAGAGAGAGAGAGAGAGAGAGAGAGAATTTTCTGAAGGACTGGAGAAATGGTTCATTTAGTAAATGCTTGCTATGGAAGAATGAAGAAATCTCATCAGATCTCCAGCACCTACACACCAATACAAAGATAAAAACAATGCATGTCTTTAACACTGGGGAAGCTAAGACAGGTGGATCTCTAGAGCCACTGGCCAGAAAGTGCAGAAAACTTGCAATTTTGCATCTCATTGAGAGAACTTTTCACCAAAATTAGAATGAAACACAAGTGAGAAAAATATGTAACCTTTGTACATTAATGGTTACACCCATGAGCTCACATTCACACCACATACACATACACATTAAAAAAAAACTGTAATTTTCTCCAATAATGTATCATTATTTCACTGGGACAAGCCATTACTAATACTACGATCAAGGTATGGCGGCACATGATCTAATGACAACAGTTGGGAGACAGGTGAAAGATGATCATGAGTTTGAGATCATTTGTGCCAGCTGATGAAACTCTCTGTCAAAAGCTAACGGCAAAACAGATACCAAAAGAAAGCTACCGAGAAGCCCTGTATTACAGAAACCAAAGTAAACCAACTCTATTTGTTACTTCTGTGTATTTTGTTTTGTAACTTAATGTCTCTGGTCACTTATTTCTCAAATTACAAAAAAAGAGGATAGAGACAGCTGGTTTTGCAAAGATTAGATGAGTTTAAATTTATGGTTAGCAGGTTTGGGAAAGGGTGCTTGCTGTAATCATTAGATCATCATCAATACTGGCATTGGTTATCATCTGTTAAGTACAGAAAAGCTGGTTATCATTTGATACATTCTTAAATCTAGTGGCCTCATAAGAATTCCACATTTGTTGCTATTTCATTTTGTGTGTGTTTCTAGACAGGGTTTCTCCATGTAGTCCTGGCTGTCCTAGAACTTACTCTGTAGACCAGGCTGGCCTAAAACTCATAGAGATCTGCCTGTCTCTGCCTCTCGAGGGCTGGTATTAAAAGTGTGCAACACCACTGCTGGGCTTATTTTTTACTATTTTTCTATCCTTTAAAAATGTTCATAGCACCCTCTGTTTAATGCCTTGAAAGGCAGAAGAATCCAACATATGCAACACACACACACACACACACACACGTGTTTGTGTGTGTGTTTATATATATATATACACATATGTGTATATATGCATGTTTGTGTATGTGTGTGATAGATATGTGTTTGTGTGCATATGTATGTATATATGTATGTCAAAGGTAAGACTGTATCTAGTAGGAGCGCTACATGAAATATGCTTAATACAAAGGAAGTGCTTGCACATGACAGGCAAACAATAATTTATAAATCATTGATGAATTCACTAAATTTTACTTTATAATTATTGGTGTCTATTACATAATTTTTGCTTTGTAATTTTTTGAACATTTTAAACATAAGTTTTGGATTCAGTGATATTTAATATTAACTGTTTAATAAATATGTGACTGAAAATACAACGTCCCTTCATGAACTCATCCCCTTTTGCTGACTGAGAAAAATTTCTGGCTTATAGAAAACAAATCAGTTATGATTATTTATGAAGGCAGATTGACAGAACAAGAATCGGATGCACAAACACATGAAGTGACTGTGTTCCTTTATGATAGATCTAGTAAATGGAGACAGAAAATTACTTTGCAGCATTAATTTAATGCATACTTTTTCTAAGATATAATACTGTACTGTTTCCTCATTTATGAGCTTTATACAAACGTCATCAATTTTGACAATGCATATTGGTGTCCTCTGGTTTTATAGGCAGTAAAATGCATTGTTGGTTCTGTTTTATTTTGTTTTCTTTTGAAACAGGGACTCACTATACAACACCAGTTGAACTGGAATTTTCTATATACCAATCTGGTCTTGAATTCAAAGAAATCTTCGTGCTTTTCTTTCCCAAGGGCTAAGTTAATGGACTTAACCATGAATGGACTAGATAATTTCTTAAACTTTTTCTGCTCACAACCCTTTTATCCCAAAGATATTGCATATGACCTAGTATACAACACTTAAAACCACACATCCACTGATAATAGTTCATAAACAAATTTGCTTTAAAACAGTTCTTTCCACACATATAATTTTACCATATATTAAAGACAAATGCAAATTTGTATATCCTTGGGATTGGTTGTTTGCTTATTTTTCCATAATTTAATTGTGTCTCAATATCACATACTGTGGGACACACAGCATCTTCAATAGCTTTCAGAGTTTATCAGTACTTCAACCCCTTAGTCATCAAAGCTGAGAATACTGCTTCCCATAATCATATAGAGTAAAATGACAGGAATTATTTTAGGGCCATTTAAAAAACTGTTGGCAATTTTGTCCTCATCACAAGTCAAAACTCACTTGAAAATATTTTATGAAACTCAAGTCAGTAAACAAACAATTTTAAAAATTAAACATTTTAGCGTAACACAATATGAAGAAATACTAATTTGATATTAACATGATGAGACATGATGATAATAAAATTTTACATTTTTGCTGTCTGTGATTAAGCACTTACATTTCTATAAGAACAGAGAGCTTTGTATACACAGTAAAGAACTGCAGTTAACAGCACTCAACACTCTTAAATCTGAGCTGAGTTCAGTGTTTATTAGTGTTGCATAATGTGTTGGCATGTGCCCTGCAAAGTGTCCATAACATGTTAGAACCAAGGTTGCAGTGAAGTCTTGTACTGTGACCCAGATCAGTGCTATCAGAAACACCTCTGATTCATTCTGAATTAATTTTGGATTAATTCTGGCCTCTCAAAAACCATGTACAGGTGCAGGAAGGAAGGACATGAACCTGCCTCAACTGAATGTACCAGGCTCTGCTGACTCCCCATGGGAGACCTTGCCTTGTAGGAGGTGGAGATGGAGGTGTATTGGGGGGGGTAGGTAGGGGGCAGGAGTAGGGAGGAGGGGGATCTGTGGTTGGTATGTAAAATGAATAGAAAATCTCTTAATAAAAAAAATTACAGGTGCCATTTTCCCTCCCTTCCCCATATGCAACCTCATATAGGATCATGAACCACAGCTTAAGAAGTTTTGATGCAGTAGTGTTCTTTTTTTTTTTTTTTTTTTTTTTTTTTTTTTTTTTTTTTTTTGGTTTTTCAAGACAGGGTTTCTCTGTGTAGCTTTGCGCCTTTCCTGGAACTCACTTGGTAGCCCAGGCTGGCCTCGAACTCACAGAGATCCGCCTGCCTCTGCCTCCCGAGTGCTGGGATTAAAGGCGTGCGCCACCACCGCCCGGCGCAGTAGTGTTCTTTAGTATACTATAATATTTAAACGCTGAAAAACTCAGAAACAATGTAAATGTATATAAATAAATAGCAATGAGAATGCCACAGAATCTGTTCATACACATTGACTGTCAAGATATGGCAAAAGACAACTGAAGTATAAAATCAAATTTGCTGATGGACAAGACAAAGACCATTTGATCTTAAAGCTTTATTAACAGCAGCTGACATCTGAAAAGGCTGAAGGGGGAAGACATACCAGTAATTACAATTATGTTCACCTTCTTCAACACTAATTAGTAATATATCTTTTCCTACAATAGTAGTTGGTATAATTTTTATAGAAATTTTCTTAAAGAAATCTATTTGAATTCTTGGTTTAGAATGTTTACCAATGAATAATTCTTTACAACAGAGAAAAGAAATGTCTCACAATATTTTTGTTTGATTTTTCCTTATCAGATTTTAAAATTATTTTAAGGAAGATTCTGGCATGCTTTCACAAATCTATTTGTCTATGGTCCACTTTTGTTTGTTTGTTTGTTTTGTTTTTCTCACAAATACAGCAGAAAGCAAGAATATACCACTAAAAGACACCTTTCAAATAAAATGGGACACAGTAGAAATAAATGAACTTTTCTTTCAGACAGATGCTCCAAATGCTGCCTTTTCGGTGAACTTGCTTCTCAAGCTATCCCAGAGTGTGATCTGAGAGAGGCAGGATTATATACAAGAGTGAGAGGCACCAAACGCCACAAGCCAGCTTCTTGGCAGCTAAAACAGCAGCTTCTTGTCATGCGCTTAAGTTACAAGCATAGAAAAACAATGCCTAGAGGACATATTGATACCCAACTGTGTCACACTGTACTCTTGACTCAGACCTTGATGTTTATGCCTTCTGACACATAGAGACATTCAAAAATCAGGAAGGATGGTTTTCAATTGAGATTTGCTGATGAGGTGTTTCAACTACATTTTTCACCTTGGATTACTTAACACCCTTGCTTGATATTTTTACCTACATATGTTTCCAAAGGAGGAAAATATATCTAATAACATGCATGTTGTTATCTGCTCCAGCTAATGATATTTCCTTTCTAACCTATTTTTAACTTCTCAAAATTTAAAGAAAAATATATGGATGTGCTTTAGGCTTTTTGGTGGAAAAGTAAACAATCTCTGATTGAGTATAATGCTGGGAGACATTCATCAAATCAAGTTACGAATAAAAAGGAAGATAGAAGCCTGACTTCTGTATGCTGGCTCTGGGGCAGGCAGAGAGAAATCAAAATTGGACACCTGCTGGGGGCTACTGTAGGTACAGGGAACCAGATGCTCTTTTATCTCAGATGTCTTTGACAAGTCTTAAATATCTCTTTGCCTCTTGCTTCTAAGCATGAGATGGAACAATTTCAAGACCTAAAGTGGGCCAAACAGCTAGGTCAGAATCAAGAACAAAAGTCAAAATCAAGTCCGGAGGAGATGCCTTCCTTCTCCTACTTTGTGAAACCGAAGCTCTGATGGAACAAATGATCATCAGGCCAGTTTAAAGGAAGAGAAACTCCTTACAGATTTAAAGCCACGTAGATTCTTCAGCCTTAACTACTCTGGTTTGCCTAACAGTGTTAAGAACAGTGCAGGCCCAGCCACTTGGGAGAAAGGACTATTGCCCTGGCTCTTGCTTCCCTTTGCCCTTTTATCAGCCTTGTTGGATTCTTTCCCACATGCTCTCTGGCACAACTGTGAGGCAAGAATTAGGAAAGGTAAAAGAGCAAAACAAGAATATTGATGCACTTTTGTGTTTCTGTGGTTGCTATTTGTTTATTCTATCAGGCACTACACAGAGGGGCTTACGAATACAATATGGCAACCCACAGAAAATGATACCACAGTTTACTGCTTGTGAAGATAAAATCCAAATTCAGTTCTCATTTCCTATAAAGTGAATATGATAAGTTGACCACACTGACAACCATCTTGAAGCATTTAAGAATTATCTCTACCAAGAGATAAATATTGCCAAGTTTCTAGTATTCTAATCAGTGTTAAAACAGTATTATTGTTTTAATACTTATTCTGAGAGATAGATATTATTTTTCCCTAAGTTCGTAAGCAAACAAATAAAAGCTCAAGAAGTTATAAGTGACTTACCCTGACTCACAGAGAAAATAAATGATTAAAATATCCCCAAATTACTTTTTAAATCATATCCTTGATATTGGGCCAATTTTTTAAAAATCTTGACTCCCAAGGGATTTTCTAGACTCAATGAACCCTAAATATATCTACCTACTACATTGTGCCCTTGTGCTAACATCTTTTTATTAATTTTAGATGGCAACAAAAAAGAAAAAGTACTAGGCCTATTTTCAAAAATAGTCTTCATTTTTTTTTCATTTCGAGAGATTTCAAATATTGAATAATATTCATATTATCACTAATTGTATTACTATGTGTGTGGAAACAGAGTATTAATAGAAAGGTAGAGCAAGTGTAATGGCTTCATGTACTATTAATGTACTAATGGATATGCCTAGCTATTATTGTCATTCAAATTGAAAGGATATTTTGTCTTTAATGGCTCTGAGTGTTCATCTCCTTGAGATGTTTTAGAATCCATGCTGTTTCTCTAATACATGCCCTTCCCTGTGCCTCGATATCTTACCATTTAAGCAAAAACATCCAGTGACTAATGTGTTTGGAGATAGTGAGAACTATCTTATTGAAGATAATAAGTCACAAGTTTGGAGCATCTGTGTTTGCTGACTTTCAGATGTCAAAGTCAATTTGTATTTAATTACACAGTGTGTCATAATTCAGAAACAGTATATCTGTGCTGGGAAAGCAAAGAACTGGAATCATTGAAGCTAATCATATTCTGTGACTTTTTTTAGGTGAAACAAATGCTATAGACATGTTGGAAGGTTAGCAAGAGAAAGAGAATCAGAAAATGACAGACTGGAGTTTCTGATAATTGGTTCAATTTATTTTAATTTTCTAACCTAAACCAAGTAATCCTAAAGGTATGACAAATTTTGAACTAGAAGCCTAAAACAGTAGAAGTTTCTTAAAACATATGCATATATGAAAACAATCTAAAAGAAGTTACCGAGTAATGGGGAAGACAGAGCCAGAGCTGGTTATCTCTTATCACCAAATGAAATTTCCAATACTAGGAATGGGTTCCATCTAATTAAGATATTGGCAGTCCCATGGGAGTCCCTAAATACTCAGCCTGTTGTCAAGACTATAGGTTGCTCTCTACAGACTGATAACAAGGAATTACTGCTGAAGACAGCATCCACACAATTAATTGAACTAGAAAAGTCAAGTTTGTATCTCTATAGAACCTTCAGCCCTACATACTAGTGTCTTTGCTACAGAAACTGCTCTGCATACTACCAAATAAGAAATGTAAAACATAACCAAGCTACAAATGCTTTTATCTACAATAGTGTCTTGCCTGCAAGATATGCAATTGTAATAGCATTACAATGCTTGGGGAACTAATCAATCAATATCTGATTTGATATATAACCCATTTCATGAGAAGGAACTCATACCTATCACTATTTGAGTGACAAAGAACCTGAGACTAGACAGTTCAGGGACATAGGTTCAAACCAAATACTGCTGTTCTTCTAAAAGAATATAGTAATAGAATGACTCCTAATGACATTCTGTTATACTCATAGATCATGATCATTCATCATGAGAGAAGCTTTTTCCTGCACTGGATGGGAAGAAATACAGAGATAGATAGCCAGATAATATAGAGTGTGAGATCTTGAAACATCATCCTTAATCAGGAAGTTGCCATCAAATTTCTCTGTTCAGGTCTCAGGGAACCCTGTGAAAGAGAAGGGAGGAAAGATTCAAAAGCCAGAGGAGATGGAAGACACCAAGGAAAGAACATCCTCTAAATCAACAGGATTGATTCACCTATGAAGTCACAGAGACTGGGAAAGCATGCACAGGTCCTGTATGAGTTTGCACCAAATTGGGTCCTAGAGCTGAAATTAGAAGTAGATAACTGGCCATGCTGTTTGGGGCCCATGTCTACACAGTGTATCATTGTGGAAGCACTTGTCAAAGAAGGCTATTAACCACAACTTAATCACAGAACATCAGAAAGTGCAGGTACATGGAGTCCAATATCCCCTTTAAGTTCATACCCAATGATATAATTTCCTTCCATTAGTCTTCTGTTATTAAAGGTTCTCCTAGCTCCCAAGAGCACTACAGAATGCCAACCATGCCTTTGGCCTATGGCCCATAAAGGACATTTTAAATCTCTACCATACCAAGTTAAGGAAACTAAAGTGAATTTTAGAGAATATCTTGGATTACCTTCTATAACAAATCAATAGATATTGGGTAGCTTAAGAAGTAGAAATTTACTTCCCCTAGTTATGGTATTCAAGAAGTCCAAAATCAAATATGTTCAGATTCAGTTCTTCCTAACAGCATTACTCTTGGTTTGGAAATGTCCAAGTTGTCACAGTGGCACCACATGGAAAAAATAATTCTACTATTCCTAATTCTTATAAGGGCATTATTTCCATGATGGGTTTCAAAAAGGTTATTATATCATTATGACCTGACCTACTAGCCCTGATCATCTCCTAAAAATAACTTTTATTCACATGACTGTGCACCAGAACTTAAATATATACATATTAATGATGGTAAAAATTTTCAGTATATAACAGAGAAGACTTCAATGTGATTTGTATTCAGTAGATATGTTCAATTACACCTATAGAGAATAACCTGTTTTAGTATATCAAGGATGTGATATGAAGACATTTTATCTATTCTCTGAACCTTGTCCAAAAGAATAGTTAGAGTCAAAATCCCGTTTGAGTTAAAGAAGATGTCATTTTCTATCCCCAGTATATAGTTGTTTGAAAAGTACTCTCTTTAATTGGTAGAGACCAGAGAGTAGCTGAGTAGGTCCAACACTGTATTCCACAACTAAGAATTATTGGTTAACACCAAGTGAGGACCATTTTAACTTTCAAAGTCTTACTGTTGAATGACTCTGATTATATTTTAGAGATACACAATTAACACCTAATGATTTAATAGTAGATACAGCAATCCCTTGTGTGGTGGTAAGAATAAAAATAACCGCATAGCTAATATATTTGAAGGCTTCGTCACCAGGGTGAAGAACTGTTGGGAAGGGTTAGGAAGTGTTGCTTTGTTGGAGTTGATGTGACCTTCTTGGGGTAAGTGCTCCACTAGGGGTAGTCTTTGAGGTTTCAAAAAGGCCTGCCAATGCCAGGCCCCCCACTCTGCCCTGTCTGTCTCCTTGCCTGTAGATCATTATGTAAAGCTCATAGCCACTATTCCAGCACCCCCCTGCATACCACTATGCTCTCACCATAATAATAATGGACTAAACCTCTGAAACTGTGAGCAAGTTTCCAACTAAGTGTTCAATTTTAGAAGAGTTGCCTTGACTATGATGTCTTTTCACTGTAATAGAATGGGGACTAAGAAGTTGATACCAAGGGGTAGCATATTGCTGTGACAGGCCTGCCCGTGCTGTTTTCTGGAGGAATATGGCAGACTTTGGGACTAGGGCCTCAAAAAGGAGTTGGATGCTTTAAGTGGGGCTTAATAAACCTTACAACTAGGAGCATGGGTAGTAGTTCTGAGGTCAATATAAATCTTAGGAAACCAGCTGAAGAAGATACAGTGGGAACAAATACCAGTAAATGGTGTAGAGACCATTCTCAGGAGAGTTTGACAAAAAAAAAAAAAATGTGGATGCTGTTTGCTATTGTCTTAAAAATCTACATTAGGCTAAATTGAAGAGGTTTGGATTAATAGCATTGGCAGAGGAGAGATTAAGGCAGCCTAGTATTGAATCTCATACAGATCTGTAATGAAAAGGAGTGAGCCAGACAAAGAGAAACACGGAATGTAGTCTTCAAATAGAGGGAGCACCAGGAAGTATAATGGAGCTAAGTCCAGTGCTTAATTAGATAAGAAGTTCAAAGACAAGCCTGATGCTAAATGTCATAAAGGGAGTGGTGACCAAGGGGCAAGATTGCACCCAGTTCCAACATTTGAAAAGGAATTAAAAGTAAGCTTAAGTAATGAAGAACACCATGAACAACAGAAAGCTGATACAAATGTGATTGCAAGAGGGGGCCAAATTCCATCCTCATCAAGCAGCAGAACATTGCAACTTCAGTCACCTGGTTAAGGCTTTAGAGTCAAGAATACAAGAAAGGGGTTTGGACTCTCCCTCCATGGCTAAGGAAAGTTGCTGGGCCTTGACATGTGTCTGGGATTCCTTCTTGCATGGAGACCCAGAGAGCACATTGTGGGAACCTTGAAGGTGAAGCTTAGATTGTGTTGGAGAGCCCAAGATGTTGGAGATACCAGAGTCAAAGCATAACTTCCAAGGAGAGCTGAAGACCAGGTGTAGAAACAGTCCAGGAGAGAGAAGTGTGTTATAAACAACAAAACTGGAAGAAGTTGGAGTTCTGAAGAGTGCTTTGACATCAAATATGGAGATGGAAAAGTTAGAGTTTGTCCTACTAGTTTTTAGTATTGCTTTGCTGCAATATTTCCTCACTATGCTCCTTTTCCTCCCTTTTGGTATGGCAGTATATATTCTGTACCATTGTATGTTAGAAATATGTGATCTGCTTTTCTAATTTGATTTTATAGGGAGTTACTTTTAAGAGATTATCATGATTCTCAGAAGAGACATTGAACTTTGGACTTTTAAACAGTATTGAGACTGTGATAACTATGTGTTTTTGCATTATGATGTGGCTACAAGCCTATGGGGGTTAGGGAGTGGTGGTTTGAATGTGAATGCCCCTCATAGACTCCTATATTTGAATTCTTAGTTACTAGGGAGTAGAACAGTTTGAAATGATTAGACATATTAGTGGGCATGGCATTGTTGGAGTAGGTGTGGCCTTGTTGGAGGCAGTGTGTCACTGAAGGTAGACTTTAAGGTTTCAAAAGCACATATTTGGCCAAGTCTATCTCTCTCTCTTTCTGCCTGGGCATCAGGATGTAAAGCTCTCAGATACTGCCTAGCAGTTACCTATATGGTGTCATGCTCCCTACCACGATAAAGGGCTAAAGCTCTAAAGGTATAAGCAAGCCGCCAATTAAATGCTTTCATTTATAAGCATTGCTTTGGTCATGGTGTCTCTTCAGAGCAAACAATGACTAAGACACATTTCCCACAAAGAGAAAAAAAGATATAATCTTTAAATTTTGTGGTCATCAAATTAATGGCAAATCAAGACTGAAAACTATGAAATTTTGTCTCATGTCTAGAGGAAGCAAGTTCTGACTCTGACATCTACTTACTGAACTAGATCTTGAGATATAAAGCAATTAGGAAGTAAGGAGGACATATGCTGAATCAATGAAAGGGACTTAATGTTCCCAGGTTTCATTAAAAAATGTTTCAAATTCTGTTAGTACAAAAATAACCAAAGGGCCAGATGGTGGTGGCACACGCCTTTAATCCCAGCACTTGAGAGGCAGGGCCAGGCAGTTCTCTGTGAGTTCAAGGCCAGCCTGGCCCATGGAGCAAGATCCAGGATAGGCACCAAAACAACACAGAGAAACCCTGTCTTAAAATAAACCAAACCAAAACAAAAACAAAAACAAAAATAACCAAAGGAAAAAAATATTAATGTTGTCAGCAAGCCATTATCATTTCATTGTTCCAAGAGATATTGAGGGAAAATAGAGAATTCAGAGATAAGATGCTGCAATCAACTAGCTTTCATGGTATGATGAGTATTGTAGGGAACCCTACAGGATGAAGGCACCCCTAAACACTGAGCCAAGAAGAGGTATAAAATATGTGACTTTTCTCTTATTCCCAATACATCAAACTCTTACTAATGCTTTCTACCAGAGAACTTACTAGTAACCAACTTCTAAAACATCTAGGGTATCATAGATTTTATGGATACACTAGAATGCTCTAGAACATAAAAGTGCAACAAGCTTGTCAGAATGTAAATACAAAATACTTATAAATTAAATAGATTATTTAAGATTCTGAATTCTATAAAAATTGCCGTCCAATTGTTTCTCATAAAATATAAAATAAATATAAGCCTTTTCCTTGAATAAAAATATCTATGCCTTCCACACTGCATAGATTTCCCAATAACTTTTTTTAGTACTCACCCTATACTCATTTATTTCAGACTTTAATCTCATGTCATTTTATTTCTGTTTTACCAATTGCCAATGAAGAAAAGCTTTTGTAGTTATTTGGATATGAGATACCTTATTGTTTTACTTTCTCACCATTTGTCTTTAGCTTTCCTTCTTTCACTGGATTTCTCAGGATTTTACTCATATACTCAACAGATCCATATTACCTTGGTTTTCTTAATTAAAGTGTCCTTTTATATTAAACATAATATATGTCCATTCCACAAATTAAAGTATTTACAACATAATAAAATTTGCTCTTGAATCCAGTGGACTGAGTTTGAATTCCATCACTTAACCCTCTAAAGACTATAACTTGAAATATCTATTTAACCATCCAGCAACTGATTTTTTTAAAGATCTTTCCTTATATCTTAGTGGTTATTAAAAGATAAACTGAAAATAAAATCTTACAAAATTCTTCAAAGATAAACTTCCATGCAGAAATAATCACCACCATAGAAGAACAACATAATGAAAATTGCATCTCCTTTTCTCATTGGATTATTAAGTGTGCCATATGAGATCTGCCTCTTATCAATCTTTCTAAATTTATGGCATAATATTTTTAGTTGTAATCACAAAATTATACAGAATATCCCTGAAGTATGTTTATCTTTCAAAATGGAAACACTATACTATATTTTACAAAAATTCTGTATTTCTTTTTTGAACAGCTCAAGTAAATCATCACTGTATACCTTTTTTCAATAAGTTTGACGTTTTACTAACATAATGAAGATCAAATCACATGTGACTTGTCTCTCTGTGACTGACTTCTTTTTCTTAACAATGTTTCTAAAGTTGCTGTATTATGAGTTACCTCTTTGAATACCAGGTAATATTCTATTGGATGCATATATCATATTACATTTTTTAGTTACTCATACATTAATAGAAATGACTATTTACAGATAATGAATTTATTTTGAAAAATTCCAAATTGAACTTAGTAATGTAAATATATATTGATGACGTTGACATTAGTCACTTGAATACAACTTCAGATATAGAATTAATCTTCTTTTCTTTATTTTGTTCTTTTTAAAAAAATTTCAAGCATATATTGAATCTGTTCTTTTGAAAATTTCATACATGTATAAGATGCATTCCATTTTGTTGAGACTAATTCATCTGTGTAATCCAGGCTAGCACAGAACTCACTATGTATCCAAGTCTTGCTTCTAAATCACATTCCTCTTTCCATTGCCTCTGTAGTTTGGAGAAAGTATATGTGTATCATCATTATTAAACCTACTTTGCATTTTTGTGGAGCCTCCATAGTGGTACTTATAGAGACTCCAACACCTCAAATTCATATCATTCCTCTGTAGAACTGCAAATGTACCACATCTGATCCAGTTCCAACACTTGGAAATTTTTATATATTTTTCTGTTTTGCTTTAATTCCTCTTTAAAATTATATAAAATTGTCATTTTAACAATCAATCTTTTTATGTTTATGAAATGTATTTCCTTCAAAATTAGTGATGTGGAGACTCTCTTTTTGTATATTTCTTTAATATTTTTTTAAGATTCTAATATATGTGGGTGAGTCAGCTCTGAAATTTTGAACATGGGAGCGCTGTCCTCATTCTCTGTTGGGCAGACTAACCCTACAGCTGACCAGGCCCAGACCCAGGGTTATAACTCGGCTTGTGCCAACATCCACCATGTCTATGATCTGCTGGAGCATGTGAAAGGCCCTGACTGGCAGACCCAAAGCTACATGATCTCCACAACAAAGGGCACCAGTGGGATGTCCAGAAAGTGTCCCAGTGGAGGCCCATAATCAACCTTATATTGGAGACCAGGGACCTCAAACCAGGCCAAAGACTCTTTGCAATGAACACTTGCAAGTACAGATATATGGACAAATGGGTATAGAGAGTGACTTGTTAGATCTCACTGAAGCTTCCACAATGAGATTTTTAATTTTATTCATCCTACTTGTTTTTTTTTTTAATTTTTCCTATTTTATTTTCTTCATGTTTTCCCTTTCAATTTTGTTTAAAATTGGGGGTGTGTGAAGGAGTGCAGGGAGAATGAGAAGAGATGGGGAATGAATAGAATCAAGACACACGATGCAAAAAACACCTAGAAATAAATAAATAAAATTTTTAAAAGATTCTAATATAATCACAAAATCCCCATTTGCTTACTCCCTCCAAACCCTCTAACAGTAGTATATTGTATATTTGAAAGTAGCTAGCAGAGAGGAATTTGGATGATATAAGCACAACGCAATGGTGAATGTTTGAAATAATGGGTATCACTACTCTAATTTGATTTTCATATAATACATGAATGTATAGAAATGTAATACTATAACCTATTAGTAAGTACAATAGCTTTGGTCAAAAGGAATCAGATGGAAAATAGTGAAGCATATGTATTTGTCAAGGTTCTCTAGAGTAAGAAAATTTCTAGAATGAATCCCTCTATAAAGAAAAGGGGGTTTATTGGAGCGACTTAGAAGCCACAGTCCAGCTAATTCAACTATGGCTGGCTGTGAAGTCTAAAAACCCAGCAGTTGCTCAGTCCACACAGCTGGATGTCTCAGCTGGTCTTCAGTTTACACTGGAATCTCAAAGAAGTGGGCTCTAATGCCAGTAGAGGAATGGACATGCTATCAAGGCAAGGGGAAGAAGGAAAAGAGAAAGTTTCCTTCTTCTGTGACCTTATATAGGCTTCTACCAGAAGGTGTGACCAAATTTGAGGTGTATCCTCCCACATCCACTATCTGAGGAAAATATGCATATGTCTTCTGGCCTCAAGGTCCAAATAAAGTATGTGCCCTACTTTAAAGGTCAGGAGTATAAATGTATGTATTAGGACTGAGCCCTACAACTGTTTATTTGACTGGTTATTCACATGTAGAAACAAAGTCTTCCTCCTTCTTTAATAGAACTCCCCTTCTTGGGAATAATAATTTTCAGGCTTTGTATAATGTAAAGACTATTCACTAGAATTCAGTGTGGAGTTCAGTGAATATAATTCACAGTATCATCTTTTTATTCAAGATACGCACTTTATTAAAAAGGTTTTATTTGACATCTGCATTATGAAAATGAAAGGATAAAATTGAATGACCTTTATTATTGTTCATGAAGCTACTCTCATCAGCTTATCTCAGTTTTGTTAAAGGTCAACACAAGTTATACTATGGGATCAGCTAATAATGTATTAATATTTGCTTTGTAAACCAAGGAAAATTATCCACAAATCAAAACATATAAACATTATGAAACTGGAGTTCACAATGATGTAAAGCAACTTGAGCAGGTTGGTAGAATCTTTGAATAGGCTTATAGCTTTCCAGGAACCACAGAAAATTGATAGTAAGATGCAAATGCTACCTTCTTTGATGCACAAATGTTCTATCATGTCGTTTCTTATGCAGTGGTTACAGAAGGGGTGACTAGACTGAAGCTCAGGCTGGCTGGATTTAAGTGTAACTTCTAACATTGATTGTCAGACTTCAAACACACTCTTAGACCTTTTTCAGATTAAGTTTCTTATCTATAAGTGGGAATAAAGCTCCCTTCCTAAGCCTGGCAATTGTACTGCTGAGAAAATCAATTTTAATACTGTTCAAAATGTTTGTGACCTGGGAAGGTCTTTAGTTTACAACTTTCTCGACCTTAATGAATATACTTTGTTTAATTGAATGTATTTTGATATTTCCTGTTTTTAAAATAGAGGCAATGTGTGCATGTTTGTGTGCATACATTAAGTGTTACTCTGTGCATGCATGTGTACACGTTTCTGGGTGTTTATATTTGTTTATGCAAGAGTATTATGTGATTGATGAAATCAGTACTGAGTTACAATAGAATCTTTGCTGGTTCCTTTTTCAAATTGTTTTATATTCATTCAGTTTTTTAATATGTGAGTATTTTGACTGAATATATGCATTTGTGTCCATTTTGTGCCTGCAGAAATTAGAAGATGGTGTCAAATTCTCTGTGACTGGAGCTTCAGATGGTTGTGAACTACCATGTGAATGCTGATAATTGAACCTGGGTCCTGTGTAAGAGAAGCAAGTGCTTTTCACATTTGAGCTATCTCTCCAAACCTCACTGCCGATTTCTTGCTAGGACTTGGATTGCCATTTTGTTTTCTTACTTAAGTGGTAATTTCTTCAATTTTAATTCAAGTTCATCTCACAGGTAAGGTAAGATTTAACTGTGGTAAAGCATCCTACAGAATGCTCTCCATTTCTCTGTCCTATGAAGAATCCTTTCTTTCCCATATCTTTCAAAGTTTTAGCCTCCATCAGCATGGCCTTCATGAAAGACAAAGTACAGCTTTCCTATGTTGTCTTATTTCCTGTTGAGCCTTGTAGTGCGATGCATCTACAGAACTTGGAAGAGTAGGAAGAAAGAGAGATAATGAAATCCTTCATGGATAGTGATTAGATCTTGGTCCTGAAAGAAAACTTTGTTTCATTACTTTGCCTCTTACCATCTTCAGTACCTGTGTTTTTGGCTTCTCAGCTTAGGTTCATCACGTGCTCATCACTAACAGTCAGGGACTTACTGGTTCTTATTTGTTTCTTGAAAAATCATATTGATTAAAAAAACTTAACAGTTCTTTTAGTTTGAAATAAACTGGTGAATTTTACATCTGGTTTTCTTGATGGAATCTTTAAGATTTTCAGTCTTAGATGGGTTCCTGACATATTTTAATCTCCAAAACTATCAGCATACATAATGATAATGATAGTTACTTTACTCTAAAAGCTCTCCTAATCCTTTTACTTCTTCTTTTTTTTTATATTTTAAAGATGAAAATCAAATAGCTGAAATAATTTTGTAAAGGGAATTATAGGTTCTTACTTGTAGAACACAACTGTGTAAGAAAGAAATTGGAGGAGAATAATAGTCTTCAAGGAAAAAGGCAGAGATACTAATCTCAACACATCTTTAATGATTTATATGATTGGAAAGAAGATATGACTGTAATAAAATGCAGAGTTGTAACACTGAGGAAAACCCACATTTCAACAATATCAGAAACCTTAGGTGAGCTTAACAAGAGCTGAGTGGTCTACACATAGATGCATTCATAGTAAAAAGTCATGAGAATTAATCACTAATTCTACTCCTTGGTTGTAACATTGTATTAAATTTTTTTACATTTCTTTGGATTTGAAAATTTTCTAATTATCACCAATGACTTATTAAAAATAGTGACTGCTTTGAATGTCCCAAATTCAGTAAGTGTAAACAGAAAATTAAATAAGTAGAAAATGTAAGAAGGCTGAAAAATAGTATGTAATTTAGCTAAATATTAAGTCTATAAGCTAATGTATTAAATAATAAGTAGATTGATATCTGGATTGATAGACAAGATAGATAGTAAGTTGGTAGGTACATCTTCTATCTGAATATTTTAAATTCATTTTCATTTAAATGGCTTTTTATCAAAATCCTATTAAATAAATCTAAAATTCCTACTTTTGCTATAAAGTTTTCCAGAGCACTACACTGCTGTTGTCATGGGTTAAGTCAATGTTTTCTTTCAAAAATATAATTTTCAGTCTCTCCACCCCTACCCTCTAATCATCCCCCAAATGCCCACTGAACAACATCCAAAGCACTTTATTGTGATCCACCTATGCCTTGGTTCTTTTCCTTTTGTTTGCATTTGAAATGGAGCAGACATCTTGTTTACCAGAGGCTGTAGGAAAGTGAATTCACTTATTGATTGACATTATCAAGCAGGCAGACAGACACTGTAGCAGGTAAAATTGCTTTTTTTTGTGTAGTTGTCTGCCAAACTTTAACAGAGAAAGTGATGTGCTTTTGACAGGGAGGGCTACTATACAATCAGGTAATGGGTCTTAAAAACACTGCAAACATTAATGGTGCTTGATCAATAATATTACTACCACAGGTAAAATGCTACTACATTTATTATTAAGATATTGCTGAAAATGGAGTAACTTAAAGGACTTTGAGAAAGTATGAATAATTGCTATATCATTAGTACAATGAAATGCTAATGGATGTTTTGTTGTACAACATGCTGTGAGCATTATTTTCCTGAATGATTTCAGAGTTCCTTTGAGCTAATGCCTAACACAGACCCTCAATTAACCCATCACAGTCTCATCTTCCACCTATCCATGAGCTAACCCAGAAGGCCAAAGATGCCATTAATTCATTATTCCTTTTTTTTTAATTTTTCAAACTGTATTGTAAGAGGTAAGCCAAGTATCACAAGTAATTTTTATTATCCTTTATTTCCTGAATATTTAATATAGTGTTTAAACAACAGTGATCTTGATCCTCTCTTTTCCTAAGGAGTAGATGGCAAATATTGCCTCTCATGATCATTAAAGTTTGGTAAAATAAAAAACATTTAGTCACTAAATGAATCCAAAGATAGGTGAATATATTTTTTAATGAGAGTAATAACATATCAACTAAATTATTTTATTTTATTAAATGAATGTCTATTGAATATTATTATTGAAATTAACTTAGTCCTTATAAATGCCATTAGAGAATATGTATATATTAATAGATGAAAAGAACTAGAGGCCCAGATAAGTATGGAAGAAAAGATCATGAATTCCAATTATGAAGTTCTTTTTAACAACTGCTTATTCATCTCTTTACTCCTGTGTATTGCTTTAAATACCTTGTTTTAATATTATCTGTTATTTTGTTTGTTTATTGTTTTTTTTTTTTCATTTCAAGGTAGGGTCTCACTGTATAGCGCTGACTATCCTGAAACTCACTATGTAGACTAGGCTAGCCTTGAACTTAACAGAGATTCACCTACCTCTGTCTCCAGAGTGCTGGGATTAAAGGTGTGTATCATCACACCCAGCAATATTATCTATTTTAATCTGCCTTGCTAAAGAAAAAAGTTAAATAAAATAATAAAAAGAAAGGCAAAAGAAGAGAACAAAAGAAGTAAAAAAAGAAAAAGGATGGGAAGAGATGGAAATGGGAAGGAAAATGAAAAAAAGATGGGACAAAGGAAAGTCAAAAAGGCAAAAAAAGAGGGAAGGAAGAAAGGGAGGAAGGAAGGCAGGAAGGAAAGAAGAAGGAAGGAAGGAAGAAAAATAGGAAGGAAAGAGTATTTAAACACACTGATTAAATAAGGAGAGAAAGCTCACTTATTTGTCAGTAAGAGACTAGGCAGATATGGGTTGAACAGTCTTGTGGGCATTTGGGGAGACTTTTTTCACCCTAAGCTACATTCAATTCTATTTCTAGCTCAAGCAACTTGAGCACAATATTCCTAGTATCAATTTTAGCTTGTGCAAAATACAGCTGTCTAATTGCTAACTGAGAGGGGAAAAATACTCTTTTTTTTCCCTCAAATTTCTGATGATCTTTATTGGTTTCTAATCCTGTCACATCTTTATTTTAAAAGAGCCTTCCTTTTGTCTTTCCTAATAACTGGATGAAATTGTTATCAGAGTAAGTCCTATTATTACAGTGCTCAAAATTTTTCAGCTTTTCATACAAAAGAATGCATTGTTGGTTGGTAGAAGTGGAAAATATTTTTTTCCAATTTAAAAGGCCTTATTTTATTAAATATCCATACTCTTGTGTGCATGTGTGTGTGCATGCGTGTGTGTGTGTGTGTGTGTGTGTGTGTGTGTGTGTGTGTGTGTGTGTGTGTTCTGAAAGTCAGAGGTACTTGAGAAGATGCATTATTCTGTGGGGAAGGTGACTGTCACCTTACTTTGATGTGGAGCATCTTAAAGCCCAACTCTAGATTTGATGTATATAACATATGCATTCTCTAGTGTATGGAAATCAAGCCCAAGTTTAATATGAACACTTCCAAGTGAATTAAACATAGGAAGAGAGAGACTGAGAACAAGAGAGTGGAGGAGACCAAGAGGGGGAGTTGATAATCAATCTGTAGTCTAATAGCTGGAATGACAAGATGACAAGGACTGCTAGGGTATTACATAGATTCATAATTGTGTAGCTGCTAGAGTTGATTATGCTGGGAACATATAAAGAAATACATATGGATCAGACAGGCAACTGCCCACTTGTCTGTCTGCATTTATTTTTGCTTTAATACTCATGAAAATCAGTTTAGCCTTTACCAAATTATTTCTGGAAATGGATAGAACATAATTCAAACAAAATATAAAACCTAGTCATTAGCAATGCTTCAAGGAGAAATGGTTCATATGGAAAAAGAAAATTGATTATGATTGACCAGTCCAGTTTAGTTGGAGATGTCATGAAAGTCCTTGTACAAGAGGGCAATGGGAAGCACAATAGGACATAAAGAATTCACCACAAACTAAGAGAAGTAGAGTCATCATCAAGAGGAACTTGATGATAGATGTTGATGATAGAATCAATGGTGAAACATATTTTATTTATGTGTAGCCTATCAATATTTTAAAATTACTTTCTTGAATATTGGGATAAGTGAAACAACTTAATTTTTTTGTTTTTTTGTTTTTTTTTATAGTACAAACATTTGTTATTTAATGTTTTATTTAATTAAAAATCAGGTGTATGCTTAAAGTTTGGATGAATCATTACTATTTTAGACAGAAATAAAATGTGTTACATTTTGTTACATTCTTGTTTAATACTTTTCATGCCTGACACCTAACCACAACAAATCTTTATAAAACCTTACAGGTTCAATATAAAATACATCTTTTTACTTATATAGAGAAAGAGTACCCCAAGATCTGGTGATTATTTAGTCAAGTCAATGTGTATATTCCATTTACAATTAATGACCAGCAAAGTATCTACATTTTTTAAATTAAATTGGTAATTTTACATTGTAAAACAATAAATTTATTTGTGTGATTCAATTTTTTAATAAATTAATACACATAGCTGACTTCTCTAGAGTAATTCAGAATGCTATCTGGATAATGGATTTCCTCTCTCTGTCTCTTCCACATGGGGCCATTTTGGAGCCAATAATGCATTTAAGTGTTTGCAATTATTAAGTGTGTCCAGGGACAATTGCCATTTCACACAATTGCTCTCCTTATATTGTGTTCTAAATGTTGCTAGTCTCATTGCTTTAATTATTTTTGTAATTGATTCCTAAATTTTACTATTAGGTAATTTAATTAATGATTCTACTGTAAGCTTCATGGTTGGTGAAGTACTTTTAAAACCACATTTCAGGTTTTGTAAGTGAACCTTGGACTTGAATTTATTATGAAATTTGTTCCCAGAGCACAAGAATGACCATCGGGGAATTTCTTCTTGTTATAGATATCATTGAAAGAACTCTGAGCATTGATCAAATAGAACAGTTCTCTAGTGATTAAAGCATCAGTGAAGATAATTCTGAATTCTTCCTCAGATGGGTAAAAAGGAAATCAAAGATAATTACAGTCAAATAGTGATCCTGAACATTAATTAGTTTCTTCTTCTAAGTAGTTTTGTATCTTAGGGGTGGGGACTCTCAGCCATTGTTTTAAAGTAGGAGCCTGATCATGTCACTTCCTTCCTTCAACTCATAAAGTAAGTTGCCATCTCTCCAAAAGTGAGTTTGACAATGTTCAGTTGCCTGGCAAGGTTATGTACTCCAGCCTCTGCTTATGCCTCTATATTGATGTTTCCCCTTTTCTGATTCTTTCTGGTGACAGATAAGTAGATGAAGTTCTAAATGGTCTTAATAAATAAAAAACACAAAACCAGAAATTTGGGTCAAATCCTGAGAGAAAGATCAGAGGAATAGGACAAACCATGAGCTAACATCTCCTCACCAACTCCACAGCTTCCAAAGAGAGCTTCCTGCATACTCACATTTATATACCTTTTCTGTTCTGTTCTCTCATTGACTCTCTTAGCCCAGCTACATCACTTCCTCTTTCTATCCAGCTCTGTCACTTTCTGGCTGTCTGTACAGACCTCCAGACCTCCATGTTTAACTAGTTTTGGAATTTAAGGCATGTACTACCACACCTGGGGCTGTTTCCAGTGTGGCCTTGAACACTCAGAGATCTTGCCTGACAAGTGATAGGATTAAGGGCACGGCTACCATTGCCCAACTTCTTTGTTTACTGAAAAGGGCTTGCTATTTACTCTGATCTCCAGGCAAGCTTTATTTATTAAAGTGCAAATAAAATATCACCACATTTCCCCTTTTTTGTCTAATAAAAATAAAAGTAATAACTAATATAAGAAACTACATACAAAAAGTACAATAACTACATATACAAGCAATAAATATATCAGTAATGTCTAGTCCATTTGCATTTGACAAATTCAGAGAAAATATTCCATTATCTATCCTATTTTGGTGAGTCCAAAATGTACCTAATTCACTTTCTATCCTTTCTTGAATTACCAAAAGAAAGCTATCTTATGATATCTTTCAAACTTATACACTTAACACCTCTTAGTGAGTTTCTTTTCTGAATTTCTTAACAGGGAAAATTATAACTACAACTATCTAATGTTCATCTCCCTCAGAGACCCATGAAGTAAGTAATATTACCTAGTAAAACAGGAAGTACATACAAGCAACTTACAAAAAATGTGAGTTATGACAGAAACAGCCATCTTCCTGGAGACTTCCTGGTGACTACCTGAGGTTTCTCTGCACGTTGTAGCCTCACCTTCGTTCTACAGGCTTAGCATATCTGACAGATTCATTTGTGAAGTACGATGTACACAAGGCCTACAGCTGAACCTCACATTCGGTGTGAGTATTCCATGTATCAGATAAACCTGAATTCCACCAGTATCCTATCATGATTCAGGATTTTAAATTCTGGAAATTGCTGGTGTTTTTGGAATTCAGCTTCCTGTTGTTCTTGACTTGTGGGTGGGTAGCTTCATCTCCTTTGTTAGTTGCCGCCAGTCTATCACTGAGAGGCCAGACACAGTCAGCCTAGTTACTCTTCCAAGAATAACTGTTCCAGCTACTGTTCTACTGCACACCAGGAGCCATTGGCCCACTGCTGCTCAGCTGCCTTCAAAGGAAGGGGCACTGTACCTAATATGTTAGATTGTAATGTCTAACTACTACCTTTCATTTCTTTATATCCTAATAATTGGTAATAATAACAAGGATTAACAAATTGCATTATATTGTTAAATGAACTGTATAAGTACAATAGCTTGAACAAGATTATAAATATATGCACAGTATTTTCTAACAAAATCAATCTCAAATTTGTATCAATATACATAATTTGTATACAATATACAAAACTCCAATCCAATGTAAAATATTTAAAACTAGTAGTTACCTTTTAAAAGTAGATTCAATAATCTACCTTTTTATCTATATCATAGCTATATCTTCTCTTTTTAATTTTCAGAGTAGATTCAACACAAATGCCATCAGTGTCTATTCATAACAACATAGTAAATGTTTATGTTAGACCTATCTCTGCTTAGATATGCTATTATTCTACTATTGTAGTCTGTTCATTTATCTACTCAAAGTGAAATATATTACTATTCACATAATGTTAGAATATCTTACTTTTAATTTCAGTGTGTTGTGAATCCTTTACTTGTAACAATCAGTGTTATAACTGCATTTGTGTGACTATTTGATTAAAGTATATTTTCCACAAATTCTGTGAATGTAAATGGAAATAATGATCATATCTATGTGTATTCACCAATGTGTTCCAGAGGTAAGGTAGAGTATATTCAATGATGATCATTCAACCATGTTCTTATATTAATGAGTAAATAAATTAATACGGTATATAATATAATGAATACAAACAGAATAAAAGTAGACATTAATGCAATCTATATACATTACAGAAACACTTATATACTACTATGCCTTTCTAATTAAATTAGTCAGAAGCATATATGATGAACATAATGATATTTGAAAATCTTTTAGGATTATATGAATAAATTTATCACAGTTTTTCACTAATTTTAATAAAGTGCTATTTCGCAAGTAGGCTGAGCATATATTATATAGTCTCAAACTCTGTGCCACAGATTTTAAAGCAGAATGGCAGAATTCTTTAGTACAACAGGATTTTTTTAATTGAAAATGAATTTTTCTTTCATACAATATATTCTGACCACAGTTTCCTCTCCTTCCACTCTTCCCAGCTCCCCCTAGATCTTCCCTCTCCCTTAGATCCACTACCCCTCTATTTCCCTTCAGAAAAGAGCAGGTTTCTAAGAGACAACAACCAAGTTGGACAAAAGAAGGACAATAAGACAAGTCAAAGTCCTCATGTCAAAGCTAGACAAGACAACTGAATAGAAGGAAAAAATCCCAAGAGAAGGCAAGCCGTCAGAGACATGCCCACTCACATTGGTAGGATTCCCATAAAAACACCAAGCTAAAAGCCATAACATATTTACAACAGTAGTTTTTAATCACCATTTTTTTTTCTGATCATATCCTAATTATAGTGTTTCATAGCCATAAAAAACTAAGGACATCCACAGTGAACCACGATTTCAATGTATGATAATGGCTCTTCACGTGCCTATATAGGATTGCATGCTGTCTTTGTTTTGATGTTAAAACCACTATCATATCTTAACTGTTGGCATCCTGAGGTTTTTGAGCAGAATTAAGAGCCAAACACTCAAGGGTGTTTCACTGATTAGTCTAATGCTTCACTTATTCATATTGGAAAGTTACTCAACACAGAAAATACTTTTCTCCCAGTCACTCTGGACTTAGGGACTACATCACTCTTTGGTGACCCCTCTGTAAGATGGGTTGGGAGTGGGTGATTTATGAGTAATATGAAATGTACTCTCAGCAGTTTAACAAAGAGTGGACCGTGATTCAAAATACAAAAATAGCAAACCAGACACAGCACAACTAATGTTACAGCATAGAATCTGAGAATGTTGGTTTGATCATAATGTACTTTATATAATGGAAAACAGTCCATGTTGTAAGAGGGACATAGAATTTGTAGCTCATATTATAAGTACATTTTGACAATTTTATAAAATCTATTTATAAAACCTATTATTTAATCTATTTGAATATGAAGTAATTGTACACACGAGTTTCATTCTGTTTTCAGGAACACTTTGATATTATTCATACACATATAAATACACATATATAATATATAAATAAAATGAATCCATATATCTGTATGATAAGGCAAAGGACAAAATGATAACTTTGGATTCATACATGGCATTGAGAGTGAGCTCAACAAAGGAAAATACATGAATTAGTTGCATCAAACACTTATTATGCACACAATCATCTATCACTATTATACTTGCATAGTATTTTTTCACATTTTATGAATAAGGAAATTAAAGCTCAAAGTTAATAAATAACTTGCAAAAATCAGATGGTAATTAACTGAAAAATGAATTATTTGTCATGTATTTATCTTGATTAGAATAACATTTCTTTATAGACAGAAACTAATTTTATTAGATTTTACTCATTTATTGGGTGTGTGTATGTTTGTTTATGTGTCAGTTCACAGTCCACAGCATGGATGTGGAAGTCAGGGGACAGATTGGGAGTCTTGGCTGACTAGTTTCACAACATTGGTACAGAGGTTCAAGCTCAGTTTGTCATGCTTGTCAGCAAGTGCTTTTACCTGCTGAGTCACTCTCTAGCTGGACAATGTGTATCTTAGCACTATGGTCATATAAGGAGTCCTTGCCTGGTTCCCTTATACACATTCATTTACAGGTGGCATGTAGATGTAAATAGTTTTATTAAGGATCATGTCAAAAAAAGTGATATGTAAAATGTAAAACGGTAAGTATTCAAGTGACAACTTTGTGTGACCTGTGTGAAACACTCCCACAAGCTGACAGCGTAGAGAGACGAGGTGTAAACTGGACCAGTCACTTCCACCTCATAGAGATAAGGAGTAACTTTTTGCCCCCTTATATAAGACTCTGTCTCATCTCACATGCAACACTAATGAAGCTAGCTAGTGCAATCACCTGGGAGGAGTAAGGACAAAATGAAGAAGGAGCAAATGGATCACAGAACCTAGATAGACTGTTTCTCTCCAAAGAAGAAAGAAGAGGATGAGAGTGTTGTCGAATGTCTTGGTCCACAGTATGATAGTCAGACTCAGAAGGAGCAAGAGATTTAGGGTTTATAAAAGCATAAAAAAATTAAATAAGAGAAGTGAAAAAAAGTTATAAATCTACACCAAAAGTAAAATAAACACAACAGACATTTCTTAGGAAATAATATGGAGAAGGAAGGGATATAGAAGCTCTAATGATGCCTTGACTGGTCAGTATATAGAGTACTTTATTTTCCTAAGTCAGTAACTAGAAACTGGTCACTGATACTGTTTCATCAAATGCACAGATATCAACACTAAACTAAAAGGGAACTAACCAGTGGAAATTATCTATTCAATAAAAAAAATAAATCTTCAATACATAGCTGTATAGTAACAGAGGCCTATGACTTAACTAACAAAAATGCAAAATCATATATTTAAAGCATTTCCCCAAGGCACATAGAGAATAGAGAAAATTAGTTTTAAAACACCTCAAGAAAATCACGAAGATCATAGGAATATCAACAAAGACACAGAAACTGTCAGAAAAGAAACATATGCAAACTCAGAAGGTAAAGAATAAAATAAATGAACTAAAAAAAAATTGAGAAGCATCCTGAAGCACATTAGGTCAGGCAGGTTTAGTTAATTTTAAGAAATAAAATTTGAAATTACTAACTAAAACTCAAAAGCATAAAAGGGCAAAGAGCATTTTGAAAGAAATAGTAGCCAAAACTTCCAAAGTGTGAAAAAAAATGGAGATGAGAGTCATGAAGCTAAATAGATCACAATAGGATGAAGCCTGGTGAATCCATAGTGATAAACGCTACAACCAAGATTCTATAGGGTGAAGCTGAGTAGGAGTAGCATTAGCAAGATTTTAAAGACAAATCAAAAGAAAAGAAACTTGTGTTGTGCAAGAAATTTTCCACAAAATGAGCAGAAAAATCCACTGAAAAAATCTTGCGGTTAAAGTGGGGGAAATACCACAGTCAGTAGCAAAGGGAAAAGAATAACTGTCAAATAAAAATGCACATGGATAAAAATGTCATTCAAAGATAAAAGACCCATAGAAAGGAATATTTTTTCAAACAAATCTTCATGAGTATATCTTTATTATACTGACTTATCATAAATATTAAAGGGATAAATTCTAGTTGAAATGGAAGGATGCACAATAACGACATAATGGCATATCAAATATAAAAGTCATTTTTAAAGATAAATAAATGAACAAACACAGATGAATACAGTATTGCAATGCTGGCTAGTAAGTCATTTTTATTGTAATTTAAAAGCAAAACACTATTTAATAATATAAATTACATCTTAATAAAATAGTTAAAATAGCTATAACTACAATTTTATTTTAATGGATCCACAAGATATGAAGGGAAAAGTAGAAATAAAACATATAATATATAATAAAATTTTACTCATAAGTGAATCTAAATATATATGCGCCCAGCATCAATATCAAAACAACAAACACACATACACACAAATTACTGGAACTAAGGCAGAAGACTAAAGCACAAAAATAAGAGACTTCCAAAGTACATTTAAGAAGCTAAAATAAAATTATAATATAACAATTATATTTCCCAGAACATTTCAAAAAATTCCATACCAATATCTCAAACAGATATTTCCATGCCTGTGTGTGTTAGAGCAGTTTATGTAGCAACTAAGAGACTGAAACAATCTAAACCTCCATCAACAAATCTGTGGATCTGGAACTATGCTATAGGCACAGAAAAAAATATTGATTGGCTTGTAGAATTGCTTCATTTTGAAAATGTGGATGAATGGTGAAAACATCATAGTAATTACAAACTGGATCCACATAAAAAAAGCTTTACAGTTGTATGAGAACTATGAAATAGTGGAGCTGGGAAGCAGAAGAATGACTGACAGTTGTCCTGGCTGGTGGAAAGGAAGATGTGATTCCAGCTGATAATTCTGTAATGTTAGTTCTTTTCTGTAAAAAATTATGCTTATCATTAATAATATTATATGTGTTTATTTATAATTTATTAGCATAATAAGTCTCATGTTATACATTCTTACTACATAAAATGTAGTGCTTTATGTTAATAAAATTAACATAATTTAATGTATTGATTAAAACCTCAGTCAACGGCTCAATTGTCATTTCGTTATTTGTAGCAGGTGAGCCTACAAGAAAAACCAGTTAGTCCTAGAGTGCTGAATATTGTTTCCATTTTATTCAACCTATGGGCCTCATTTCATTTATGCTGCTGTGATTTAAGCAATGTGGAAGGGCTACAGAGATCATTCAGTGCTAGAAGTGTTTGCCAGGATGATCTGAAAAACTGAGTTCAGATACACAGAACTCACATAAAGCTGGATTCTACAACATGTCTGTAATCTCAGAAACTGATGAGATGGGAGGAAAACACAGGATCATTTCCAGATGCTCCTGGGCAATATGGCCTGGTGTATGCAAGCTGCATGTAGCCTTGAACAGAAAGAAAAAAGCCCCATCTCAAGAATGAGGGATATGAGGGAAGCTCTGACACTTGATGTCCTTTGAGTTCTGTACAGTCCTCAAAGTTACCAAAAATAGAGGACTGTGAGAAACAAAGAATCACTCTGTCATTGTTTTTACTAGTATTTGAAGGAAATGATGCTGCTGTTTAACTTCTCAACAGGTCTGTGAGAATTATAATGGCCTGATTTCTGACCTGTAGAGGTGCTATATCTATTATGAAATATATATTTATGTTTATAATTATATATATGCATATATATATATACTGAATTGTTAGATTATTTTCTACACTAGTATCTTAAATATTTCCTATGAAGATTTCACTAAATATTAAGTTAATCAACCTTTTACATGCATAAAACAACTGGCATAGGCATATTAGGCAAAGGTTGATTAAATTACTTAGAGAGATTTTCTTGTCAATATGGAGATAGGTCTTTTCCAAAGCACCATAGTTTTACACTACTACATACTTTATTATCATAATAGTTGATTGATTTGCTGCAGTTGAGCTTCTTATGTGGCTGACCCTGATTAATTGCATGTGTGTGGTAGTATTCTAATTGTACTGAAATGTGATTTTGATTGTATGTTAATAAATAAAGTTGCCCGGGGGTCAGAGCTATTAGAGCCATAGAAAGAGCATGACGGTGGTGGCACACGCCTTTAATCCCATAGATCTCTGTGTGTTCAGGGATACAGCCAGCATTGGAGACATACGCCTTTAAGACCTAGAGGGCTGTACATACAGACAGTGACGAGGCAGTCACGTGTTTGGGTTTACAACTAATGAGTAGGCAGAATGACTTTGAACTGACGGACACACAGGAAATAGCTCTCTTTTGGGAAGCTGGGACAGCAGGAGGAAGGGTGAGATTTTAGCTCTGAGCTCTGACCTCTCGGCTTTCTCTTTTACATTGTTTCTGTGTTTCTTATTTAATAAGACTGTTGGATACATCTACACATGTGTTCAAAAAATGTAAAGGATATATGATGCATAATACATATTGTTTAAATTGAGAATATTATGGTGTTCAGGGCAATGCCTCTGTTGTCAAGACCAAAGCCCAAATTCATCAGTGTTTCTTCTTTGGAGCACTTACTATTTAAAACCTATATCAGAGACATAATAATATAAAATTTCATGTGATGTAAAAAAAATAAATATAGTAATATAGTGAAACATCATTATGTGACTGATTTATATAAATGAAGGAACTTCCAGAAATTACTAAGGTAGATGTTTACAAATTTTGACACAAAATAAATGGGGGTACATGGTAGACAGAGACAGCTAACTTGTTCAAGATTATAGAGTGTGTGACCCAGACAGAGTCCAAGGACTCTTTTTTTTACCAATTAAAAGTGATTATGGATTACCAATGAAATCCGTAAGACATCTAAATGCTGGTAGCAAAAATAACAGGGTGAGATCAGAGAGTCTGACAGGACAGTGATGCCAACTTCCTTTCTACTGAGGGATATGAAGTCATAAAGAGTAATGTGACTCAGAGGACATGCAACAAATGTCAAAGGAAAAGTTATTATTAACATAAGTTTTATAGACATAGGCAAAGAACTTAAATATAATTTTAATATTTATAATTTTAATGGATGAATAAAAATTCCCTTTCTGAGCATCACTTCCTTCTCTCACAATATACTTCTAATAAGCACTACCCTGTTGGCTAGCCCTGGAAAAAGAATAATGTTCTTAGCCCACTGGTACAGTAATTGGAAAACAGATCCCAATTTGGTTGTGCCTAGTTCCGTTTCTGATAGCAATTGATTTATTGGAAACAATGTAGGTAAATAACAGTTTTGAAACTTCACATTTCATTGATCACCTTCCAAATGTTTAAGTTATAACATATCACTATAATAAATACTTCCATATTAAAAGATGTACTGACAGTACAAAGACATATGACCATACTATAAAATATGAATAAAACATAGCTTTTCTCTCTGTCATTTTTAGTATTCACTGACAGCTTGAGTGGATTTAAAATCACTATAGAAATATACTCATTTGTCTATGAGAGTGTTCCTAGAAAGACTTAACTGAAGTAAGATGACCCTACCTGAATGGGGACAATCATTCCATAAGGTGAGGTTTTGGCTGAATAAAAACAGGACAGTGAGTAAAGCATCAACCTCTTCCTCTCTGTCTCTCTCTGTCTCTCTCTGTCTCTCTCTGTCTCTCTCTGTCTCTCTCTCTCTCTCTCTGTGTGTGTGTGTGTGTGTGTGTGTGTGTGTGTGTGTGTGTGTGTGTATCTGTCTGTCTGTCTTCTCTGCTTCCTGATATCAGGCACAATGTGATGAGTTACCTTAAGTTCCATTAAGGCCATTCCTTCTTTGCCATGATACACTGTATCTGTGAGCTCTAAGCCACAATAAGCTCTTACTCTGCTAAGTTGCTTTGGTCAGGTGATTGGTCACATAATGAGAAAAGTAAGAGATACATAAACTTAGGACACAGAAGTAAGGTTACCCTTAGAATCAACCTGGCAAAGCATTTCTTGGGCCATTGGAACAAGTTGTGGAAAGTAAATAGAATTTGCAACTTTGGACTAGAAAAGCCATAAAATGCTGTAAGTTTATCTTATTTAGTAGTTTTTAATAAGAATGGCCTGCATAGGCTCATATGTTTGAGTGCTTAGCAATCAGAGAGTGACACTATTTGAAAAGATTAGAAGGATTAAGTGGTTTGGCCTTGTCGGAGAAACTGTATAACTAGTGGTGGGCTTTGAAGCTGGAAAAGCCCATGCCAAGCCTAGAGCTTCTCTCTCTTGCTCTTCAGATCAGAGTCTAGTTCTCAGCTACTTCTCCAGTATCATGTCAGCCTAAGTACCACCGTGTTCCCTGCCATAATGAAAAGGACTAAACCTCTGAACTTTAACCAAAACCACAATTAAATGTTTTTTTTTTTTTTTTTTTTTTTTTTTTATGAGTTGCCTTGGTCATGGTGTCTCTTCATGGCAATATAACAGCGACTAAGACATCTTATTAGGCCATTCTGGTGGGAATTTAGAGTACTAGAATGTTAAGAAAAATGTAGATATTGGAGGTCCAGCTCATGAGGTGTCAGAAGCAAGTGAGGCACTCAGGAAACTTTGCATTCCACCAAAGAATCTAGTTGCATTTTTATCCTAACCTGTGAATCTGATTTAAAAGGAGGGAGCCTAAATCATGAATACCAGACTGTCAATTGAGGAGTTTTATGCTCAAAAACAGCTGCCTGTGAAAAACTTTCCTCAGGTATACAGAGGCCAATGTATCTATATGTCTAATGGGCAAGATGATGTCTTGAACTGGCAGCAGAATTTGGAGGTGTCATATACATGGTACTAATTTTGCAGGCATGAAAAATGCAAGAGAGAGGGTATCATGGAAATTTACATGAAAGTTTAACAAAGCCACAATAGGTGGTTCTATTAGCATGTTTACAGAGGCTTTAAACTGAGGAAGGAAGACAACCCCCACCCCACCCCTTGCAATGTGAACATCACCACTGCATGGACTTGGGTTTCAGACTGAATAAAAAAGGGAAAGCATATAAATAGCAGACATTCAGCTTATTTTCTTTCCTGAATGTTCACACAATGTGACCACCAAACCCGTGTCCCTGCCACCATGTCTTCCCTACCATGGTAAGCTGTACCTCCTAAAGTCAAAAATAAAATATTTTACAAGCTACTGAATTAGGTATTGATCACAGCAGCATAGTAACTAGAAGACTCTGTTTTAATATGGAATGCAGTGATACAATCTGATGTGGTCCAGGCCTTTCAACCACACCTTAGATGGTGACATCATGGTTAAACCAGTAATAATACTGAGCTCAGTATCTGAACAGAAGGAGACTACATGAAACCATGTAGAAAGTTAAAGATCAAATGCCAGTTTTATACATTTATAGCTATATGTATAATAAGTATAGCAATATCAAAAGGCATCGAAGATGAAATTGAATTAGAGACTTCAATTTATTTACAGTTAATAATGAGATATTAAAGGCATTAATTATAAAAAAAAGAGAAGAATTGCCTTTATAAAATATATTAAATGTCACAGCCTTCTGGTTTCCTGGTTTCCTGGTTTTAGCATCTGAAAGTACACAAAGAAAAAAAGTAATTTTTAAATCAATGTTATTAAATGTAATTCATGAAGACAGCAGTATAAATATGTGCTTTACTTACTTTACTTTTCTTTAGCATTATGGCATAGGGCTTATGCTGGATCTTGAGAATGAATGTAAATGGAACTTCTTTTCCTCCAATTTGAGTATGACTGCATTGAAAATAAGAAAAATTAATAAAAATTAATATTTTAACTAGAAGCTAACATAGGCTATGCAATATTGAGGTGCTTTCTTTAAAAAAATCACTAAAAAGACTAGTATGGAACTAGTATTGCAACTATGTCCAAATATCATGTTGTCTGTCCCCTCATTCACAATTTCTACTGGCTCCTCTTGATATACAAGAAAACTTCCAATGCTATGATAATTAAATTTTAATATGTATACATTTGGTAAATATATATAAAATTGTTCTTATGTATCTGTACCAAATACACAAACACATACTCAGACACACACATTCATATATATATATATATATATATATATATATATATATTTCCCTGTTTCTCTATCAACCAATGTGTCTTTTCAAATTTGAAGCAGTAACAATGAAAGGGATGGAAGCATTTTCTAGGTGCTAAACTATTCATGAATAAAACCAATAACTTTCAATTTTTCCATCAAAAATCTTGACAGATGTGGTCAAAAGTCAATATGCAGTGTTTTTCTGAACATGAAGCATCAAATTAAACATGAGCCCCCATCTACAGGGATGGAATATTAACATGTGCCCGAGACCTGCAAATGTGACCCATTGCTGGAACTGGCCTTACTGTGTAATGCAGGCCATACATTATAGATGTGTAGCTTAAGCAGAGTTTGCAGAGTTCTCATTTTGGGAGTTTTCTGTGATGGATCTACTGGTCATAGTTTTTCATTTCTTGTCTGAACTTTCAGCTTAAGTAATATTTTCTGTGGATAATTTCTAATTCTCATCTTTCTGAGAAATTAGGTCAGTAATCCTTTTTTATGTTAACTATTTTTTTCAGCTGCAAAATTACTGATTACACTAAACTCATGTGTAAAGCTCTGCAAAGGAATTATTTTCATGAGCCCATTGGCTCTGTTCACCATTTTCTTTAAGACAGAAACAATGTGTATATATTGTAGAACGAGAAATGGGCTTCGCTGACAGCAAAGCTATTGGTTATGGTGAGGACTGGGGTTTGATGTCAGCTATGGAGCCGAAGCTGTAAGTCAGAATTTTTTATTAATCCTCATAGGAGGAATAATATCAGCTATATTACTTAAGATTCATAGGCTTTGATATGCATCGTACAATATCTGAAAAACATTTCCCTATGCAAAACTCCATTAAAATTAATGATGCAAGGAAGCAGACTCATAACATTATGCACTCCTATTTTCGCAAAGAGCAATGGCAATTGTGATCATATTCACTGGGCAGCTTTGAGGGTATAACTTAAGACACTGTGCCTGTGGGGGACTATTCAGAGTAGTTCTTTGTAGCACACCTGGTACTGAAATTCTCCTTGTGTACATTGTTTCCTATCCATGGCAATAAATATCCTCCCTTTAATATGACACATATAGGGTCTCAAAGTAATCTACAAACTCATTAAATAAATTCAAAAGAGTGTTTCAACATGTTAATGAACACTTGACCCTTACTCAGGTACTTGGCAGAGTTGTAAATCTGAAATAGGTAACAAGAAAGGATAGAAACTTAAGTGCAGTACAAATAGATCATATTGAGCTATGACTGTTTCTATCATTAGAACCCAAAGAACTAAGTCTGGAATCCCAGCAGCTAAAATTTGTACTGGGGAAAAGAAGAGGAATTAAGTGATGCTCATATGAATATGTTGGAAATGGTCCTCTTATTCTTTATCTTCTTAACTTCTTTATTGTGTTTGTCTGTTTATTTTGAAATGGTTTCTTACATAAAACTCAGGCTGGCCTCATACTTGTCATGTCCCTGTCTCAGCCCTCTGAGTATTGAGATGATAGGCATGTGCTACCACATTTGACATCTGCGGGTTGTGTTATGGAACTGTGTCGTTTGTAAGCATATAGTAGAAAAGTGTTTCTCTGGAAAGATCTTTAAGATTCAACTTGCTCAGTCTTGAAGCAGGGGTGAGGGCCTTGGACCTGCCTCAATTCAATGTATTAGGCTTTTCTGACTCCCCATGGGAGACTTTGCCTTTTCAGAAGAGGAGATGTGAGGTGAGTTGGGGGGGAAAGCTTGGCGAGAACAGGAGAAGGGATGAGAGGGAGATTTGTGGTTGGTATGTAAAATGAATAAAAACAATTTAATAAAGAAAAAAAGGTTTTCCTCTAGAATAAAGTTGAAGAATGAATGGATAGTAAAATCGTATCTTCTGACCATGTTACTCTAAAACTCCAAGAAGATAATGCATAGTATTATTACCACAAAGAAACTGTTTATTTTCCATCAAATACCATTTCTAGCTCTAGCAATAAAAAACACATAATATTCACATAAAAACAGACATGTTGATCGATACAATCAAATCAAAGACTCAGACATAAATCCACACAACTATGGATACTTGATTTTTGATAAAGAAGCCAGAAATACACAATGCAAAAAAAAGAAAGCATCATCAATAATTGGTGCTGGTCTAGCTGGATGTTGGTGTGTAGAAGAATTTAAATACATCAATAATTATCACTCTACACAAAACTAAATCCAAGGGGGTCAAAGACCTCAACACCACCTAAATTATCCAATTTAAAAATGGGGTACAAATATAAACACAGAATTCTCAACAAAGCAATCTCAAATAGCCAAAAAACACTTAAACATTCAACATCCTTAGTTATCAGGGAAATGCAAATTAAAATGACTCTGAGATTCCATCTTACAGCTGTCAGAATCACTAAGACCAAAAACACAAGTGATAGTTCATGCTGGCAAGGATGTGGAACAAGGAGAACATTCTTCCACTGCTGGTGGGAGTGGAAATTTTTACAACAATTTGGAAATCAATATGGCATTAGACTCGATCTACCTCAAGACCTAGCTATACTGCTCCTGGGCATATGCCCAAAGAATGCTCCATCCTATTACAAGGATACCTGCTCAACAGTCTTCACAGCTTTATTCATAATAGCTCAAAATTGGCAAAAATCTAGATAAACCTCAACCAAATGTGGGATAAAGAAGGTGTGGTACTTTTACACAATGAAGTATCACCCAGCTGTTAAAAACAATTAAATCATGAAATTTGCAGGCAAATGGATGGAACTTGAAAAAAAATCAACCTGAGTGAGGTACGCTGACCCAAAAAGACAAACTTATAAGTGATATTAGCTGTAAAGTAAAAGATAATCATGCTAAGGTCCCCTTCCACAAAGACTAAGTAACAAGGAGGGCCTAAGGTGGGGGACACAAGGTTATTCCTGGGAAGGGGAAATAGAACAGATTTCTAGGGCAGACTGGACATGGGTGGGGTTGGGAATAGGATGGATCAAGTGTGTGTGTGTAGGGTACTGGGAGAAATAACTCGAATTAGGTGCCATTCCATTTTGAGGTCTAGCTGGAAACCTAGTGGAATGGATAATCCATGGCATCTATGAGAGCAACCCTAGCTAATTAAACTCCTAGTAATAAGGGACACGGAGCTTGAACCAGAAAGCTTCTGTAACCAGGCAAGGTCTCAAGTAGAGAGATTTGGACACCAATCCAGCCACAAAACCTTCAACCAGAGAGTTTGTCCTGCCTGCTTAGTATTCTGTGACCAAAGCCTAGGGGAATCTTCGTCAAAGAGACCAGAGGGGCTTCATTCAACAACTGATAGGAGCAGATGTGGAGTCTAATACCCAAACATTAGGTGGAACTCAGGGAGTCCTGAGGATGAGGGGAAGGAAGGATAGAAGTAACCAGAAGAGTCAGGAACACCAAGAGAACATGGCCCACAGAATCAGTAGATTGGGGCTCATGAGAGATTGCAGAGGTCAGGGAGCCTATAAAGGTCTGACCTATGTCCTCCGCATATATGTTATGGCTGAGTAGCTTGGTGTTCTTGTGGGATTCCTAGCAGTGAGAACAAGGATGGTCTCTGATTCATTTGCCTACTTATGGGACCCTTTTCTTCCTTCTGGGTGGCCTTATCTAGCCTTAATGTGATGGTAGGTACCAGATCTGATTATAGCATGGTATGTGTTGTTTGGTTGATGTCTTTGAAATAATTGCTCTTTTCTGAGGGAACACCAGGGTGGGGGTGGGAGTTGGATCTGGTGAAGCTTGGGAAAGAGGGGAGAGACTGTGGGGAAGGGGAGGGTAAACTGCAGGGATGTAACGTATGAGACAATGAAGAAGTCATTTCTATCCCATTCTACTGACCAAGTTTTCTTAAACAAGTTCAAATAAGGATCATGCACATCCATTTATAACTTACTACATGCCAGCTCATTTGTTAGTCAATAGACAAAATAATAAATCAGAATTTCCTAAAATCATCTAATATTACCTGCAATAACTGTACTCCCAGAGATATTCCAAACTTTCTGATTATTTTTTATGAATTTCAAGCAAATATAAATGATAAATAAGAAAAAAACAGATGAATGACTAATAATCAATTTTATTTTTATCTGTTACCATAAATAAAGTGAAAATAATTAACCTGTTGTAATCCACTTGACAAATATCAGTAGCATGTGGACTAGCATGGGCCATGCAGCATGCTATTACCTAGAATATAATAGTGACATAAAACTGATAGTGTAGCTTCCTATAAATGTTACAGATATTAGTGCCCTTTGTGAACTAAATATTTTAGACATGAATAGTCTTCCCTTCTTTGATCTGCTGCTTTTTAAAAATATATTCACCCAAAACAATTTCATCTCATTTTTCTAGTGAATAATTAATCTCTATGGAACTAATTTAGCATATATTATATATTCTAATCATTTTACAAAATGATGTTTTTCACCTTTTTTCCCTATTCCTATTGATTTTGTAGTAAGATAAAAACATGCCTATCAAGGAGTCCAGAATTCACCTGTAGTATTAGAATCAGGATAAAATTCTCTCCTTCCTTTTCTCTGTAGCAAACTCTCAGTCAGGATAGCTCGGAGCCTTTTTCTAGTTTCCCATATGAAAATAGAGAAGAGAAAGGTGATAAAAATGGACTAATGGGAATGTGTATATCAGGAAGTGCCAGAGACTGTGATCATGTTTAACTCCTTGGTTAACACATTTTTCTGGTACTGTGACAATTGCTTTTAGATTTAATTCAGCATCATATGGAAAAGGAAAAAATTAGGACAGCTAAAACAATAGTGAACAGTAAAAGAATTACTAAGGTCTCACCATCCCCAAACTCAAGTTGTACTACAGAGCTATATCAATTAAAATACCAGACCATTTGCACAAAACTGACATTGATCAATGCATTTAAATTGAAGAGTCAGATATAAATCCCCCACACCTATGAGCACATGATTTTTGATAAACAATACAGAAATACATATGAGAAAAAACAGCATATTCAACAAATGGTGTTTGTCAAATTGGACAGCTGTTTGTTAAAACAAACAAACAATCAAATAAAACTAACAAGATCCCTGCTTATCACCTTGTACAAAACTCAACTCCAAATGCGTCAAAGACCTCAATGTAAAACCAGATACAAAAAGCTAATAGAACAGAATATGAATAATAGAATTGAACTCATTGGCACAGGAGAAGACTTTCTGAACAGAGTACCTTTAGCAAAGATGCTAAAACCAACAAATTAATAAATGGGATCTCTGAAACTGAAAAACTTCTACAAGTCAAAGGATACCATCATTCACACAAAGTGGCAGCCTACAGATTGGAGAAAATACCATCTATATATCCAATAAAAGTTAATATCAAGAACAATTAACCAAATTTTAAAATGGGGCAAAGGTCTTCAACAGAAAATTCTCAAAAGAGAAAACTCAGTCAGCAGTGAAACACTTAAATAAATGTTCAACATCTGTAATCATCATTGAAATGAAAATCAAAATTCCCTGAAATTTATCTTAAATATATCAGAATGGCTAAGATCAGTAAGACAAGTGACAGCTAATGCTATCAGGGATATATAGTATGGGGAACACTCACCCATTGTTGTAGAACCACAAACATGTACAGCAACTATGGAAATAATTGTGTTGATTCCTCAGGAAGATAAGAATAGATTACCATAAAGATTCAGCTTTACTACTCTTGGGCATATACCCAATGGGTGCTTCATACTAGCATAGAGATACCTGATCAATCATGCCCATGAAATTCACAGGAAATTGAATGGAACTAGGAAAAAAAAAAAAAAAAAAAAAAAAAACATGCTGACCAAGTTAACTTAACACAGACCCAGATAGAAGAATAGGGTGTATCTTCCCTTATATGTGGGTATTAGCTGTTCTGACCATGATCAGCAAAATATAGTCTGCAGAACCAGAGTTTAGAAACAGATTAAGGGAACTGGAAGGATAGATATATTTCCCTAGGAAAGTAAAATAGGTAGTCATGGATGGATGGGGTTGGGGCTGGAACCAGAGTAGCAAATGGAGAGGTGAGACACAAAGGGGATGAGAGTGGAATACAAGAGAGACAGCTGAAATTAAAGATCATGTAAGAGATAGTATGTATAACAAACACAGCACACACTTCCTAAAATAAATACATATATGAAAAGGATCTAAATAAAATTCCCAAATAATGGGGCATATAGAACCTCAACTGGACATCTCCTGTCACATAATGAAGCTTCCAGTACTGGGAATAGGTTACATCTGAATGGATTGTTAGCCATTGGAATTCTCCAAAAGCCCTGGCTTTTTCCAAAACTATAGATTGCTCTTCACAGAGTTACATGATGGCCCTATTACTAAAGACAACACCTCCACAGTTCATTGAACATGAACAAGTTGATCTGGTGCCTACATAGAGCCTCCACCGCCATGTGCTAGCATCTTTGGTAGAAAAAGATACTATGAATGATACCAAAAGATAAACATGAAGACCAAGACACTCACAAAACCTTTGATCTACAATAGTGTCCTTCCTGCAAGATATGCTTGTGCAGGTGGCACAAGGCCTGTGGAATGACCAGTAAAATATCCAGTTTGACTTAAGGTCCCCTCCATGAGATGGACACTGCAGACACTGCTTGGGTGACAAAGAGCCTGAAACTAGACAGCCCATAGACCTTGGGTAAAATCGAATATAACTTTTCAACTAAAATGACATAGCAATGGAATGCCTCCAAATGACATTCTGCTCATAGATCACTGCCTTGCTCATCCATTATCAGAGAAGTTTCCTCCTGCAGAAAATGGGAGCAAATACAAGGACCCACAGATAGACAGTATGCAGAGAATGAAAGACCTTGGGACTTTCCATTCAGGTCTCAGGAACCCTGTGGAAGAGGAGGCTATAAAAAGGTTAAGAGCCAGAGGGTATTAGGAAACCAAGGGAAAATGGCCCTTTAAACAACATGGTTGACACACTTATGAACTCACAGAGACTGGGGCAGCATGCACAGGGCTTGCAGGACTGCATTAGATAGGTTCCTAGGGATGAAGAAGTAAACACATGCCCTCAACCCTAACCCAGAAGGTAGCTCTAATTTTTAACCACTGGCAAATGAAAGTTTAGCTTCTCCAAGGGGCCTTGCCTGGAAAACAAACTATTCTTAAGGGTAAGCTGCATACCCAGTAGTAGATTGCCAACAGAAAATGAATTGAGTGGTATCTTTAGAGGTTTCTTCTTTCATAATGCCATTCCAGGGCATATTTTTGTCATTTTATTTTTAATTTTTATTTTATTTGTATAATTAAAAAAATCTTTTACCCTGTGGGTCCTTTAGATATATATTTTGACTTCCAGCTTAGGGGTTCTCAAGCAAGCAAAGAAGCTGGTCTTTGTGTCTATATCTGTTTCTTGTGTGTTTTTTGGGGTGGGGATGGGGCTCTTTTCATAAATTTTTGTCCTATTCTGATGTTTTAGTTTCCCTTTTATTATAGTATAATATATTATTTTATTACCATCCCTTAGAAATCATTTTTATTTTTATTAAGAGACTGAAGGAGGTAGAACTGGATGGGAGAGCATGTGGTGGGAACTGGGAGAAGTAGAGAAAGGGAAAATTGTAATCAGGATACATTATGTGAGAAAAATGTCTATTATCAAAAATAAAAACTTTTTTTTAAAAAAGAATACATCTCCTGGTAAATTGGCCATGCATTGGAAGGCCACAATTCCAAGAATATGTGAACAGCACAAATTGGACTCCCTAGGTGATAAAAATTAAAACCCAAAGTTTCATGATTAGGAAAGTGGGGGTGTATCTGGAAATAGTTAGTGGAGGGCATGAATATGATCAGAAAACATTGGGTAAAACTCTCAAGGAACTAATTACAAAAGAGAAACATAGCCACAGGTAGGCATGAACATGCTTGTGTATGTGTGTATGTGTGTGTGTGTGTGTGTGTGTGTGTGTGTGTGTGTGTGTGTGCGCGCACACACACACACACAAAAGATAAGTACATGTAAAGCTGATAAAGTGTGAATAAAAATGTATATTGGGGTTGGAGAGATGGCTCAGAAGTTAAGAGCACTGACTGCTTCTCCAGAGGTCCTGAGTTCAATTCCCAGCACTCACATGGTGGCTCACAACCATCTGTAGTGAGATTTGGTGCCCTCTTTTGGCCTGCAGACATACATGCAGGCAGAACACTGTATACATAATAAGTAAATAAATTTAAAAAAAAATGTATATTGTTAATGGGAACTATTGGGGTCCAGCCCCTAGATAGTCCCCTCCCAGGGTCCGGGAAGAACCTACAGCCAGCAGATAATTTAATCTTTGATGATAGGAAATGAATCTACATACATGAAACTTATTAGTCTATACACTTTATTATTCTGAGTCAGTTCTCTCTCTACACAGCTTCTATTCTGCTCTCATGCCTAGATCCTGTTGTGCCCAGATCATAAGCCCCAGAGAGACCACCAAGGACGAGCATACCAGAATGCAAAAGCAAGGTTTACTTCTGCTGCAAGTCATGACAGGGAACTCATCTCAAGCCATCTCAAGTGAGGCAGGGAAGAGTTACTCTTTTTTGGGGAAGTTAGTTTTTATAGGCAAAACCCATAAAATTTCTTAGAGCGGAGGGGGTTAGTACGGGTCCATCCTTGATTGGTCCAGTTTTTCCCGGGCCTGTACTTTGTCTTATTCTAGCTTGTCTGTTTGCCCTGTCAGGAGTTTTACAACTCATCTCCGGGGTCTGGTCATGTTATCTCTGGAGAGGGGCATCTCGTGGTTAATTGGTTACCATCAGACATCCTGACTCTGTTCTTTTGAGTTCCAGGGGCTGGCGCCATAATTTCTGGGGACTTGAAACTGGTCTGGGTGTATCTATATTTAGATATCTTTGTCTAAGCCCCCCTTTTTGAGACAATAGAGTGAGGGTCTTGTTGTGCCTAGATCATGTCCCCAAAGCCACCACTGGAGACTTTAGGTACAGAATGCAAAAGTAAGGTGTTGTCTAAGTTTACAAGCCTCCAAGGAGGCTCTTCCAAATCTCTCACTCACATCAGGGAGGTTAGAAGGAGCTCTCCCCTTTCTTTGTGAGGCTAGTTCTTAAAGGCACAGACCATTTAATTTATTTTAATCTGCCTCCCTTTTTAGTCTTTTGGTTGAATATCCTGGTTGTGTTTTCCAAAGTCCCTGTAGCAGATACAGCCACCTGGGGAAAAGGGGTCTAAGTTCTTATCTACTCTTAGGAATCCTGGTTTAAGCTTCTCTTTGTCTGTAGGGGATAGAATGGAGGGTTTTACTGAGGTATCACAATTCTTTCTTACCTGATCTCTCTCTATGTTTATCCCCTCTAAGTTCTAACTTAATTCTCTCATTTTACTTCTGTCCCATCTAGGTTCTCATCCATCTAGTTCCTTCCCATCTTAGTTCCTCTCCCGTCTCCTGCCTTCTTATCTTGTTCTTCCCCATCTGGCTCTTCCTCATCTTCCATCTTGTTCCTCTAGTCCTCTCTTCTAGCCCTTCAATCTAGTTCCTCTCCAGTTCTTACCCATCTGTTTCTTCTGTTCTCTTTTCTCTTGTTCAACTCATCAAATTCTCTCTCTCAAATTCCTCCTCTGAGTCTCCTTATACTCTTGAGGCCCCTCATCTCTCAGGTATTCAGTTATAAAATCAAGCAATAGCAATCCTCTGGCCAAGCCAGGTCACCATGCTTTAACTCTTACAGGGTCATAAAGGCAGATAAGAGTTTCCTCAGGGAGTGACCATCACATTCATTTACAACCCAAAAAGGGAGTGGTGAAGGAGGAAGTTAGCTGAGAGCTAATGATCAGTTAGTATATCAAGAAAAGGGGATTTATGTGCTCAATCTACATTCCTAGAAGTGGTGAGGTAAGCAGTTAGTATTCTATAATGTTAGTAAGGCTGTATAAGAAAGGAGGGCCTCATTTAAAATTGCACAAGAAATAAAGCTATCCGACTGACCTAGGAGATAGGCGTTGTTTCCATAAACTTAGTTCAGGAGATTGTTTAGCCTTGGATGCTTGCTAGGTATTTTAGATAAATACACTGTTAGGAGTTCTTGGAAGCACACATAGCATTACAAGAAAATCATCGTAGGAACCAGCTAATATATATCACCAAAACTTCTTAAGCCATGGCTTGACCTTCTGAAAAGTCCTTGACCTTTCCAAGCATTAGCTTTTGTGACAACAGCCGGATTCTATTACATTTTCCTGTGGCTTGCAGCATATTGTGTTAACATTTGTGTGGTTATATTGCAAATTATGTCCACTTGGGAGAGGGTACCAGAAACTCCTTAGATTTCTCACTTCTTTCTGTGACTCAATAATTATTTCTGAGGAAAATGTCAAAGCAACATAAGAAACATGAGGTATTAAACAAACAAAATATAAAATAATTGCTCCTGTTGATAATTTGTCCATTTAACCTATTTTCGTATTGACTACAATGTCCAGATTGGGCATAAATTAGTTTACTCTATGTTTGGATACTCATGCTTCAATTTTGAAATTCCCCAATTCAGTTGTCATTGTGTAGACTTCATTTATTCAGGTCACAGTCAGTTAATATCTGTTCAGCTAATAGTAATGCCACTGAATAAAATTCTAGGGGTAAATCTATGTAATTTAATGATCTGAATGAGTTTTCCCCAAATATTCAGTTCTACATCAAGGCCAATTGCTATGGAAAATATATGAGCATTTTCACACCTAATTCAGCTCTACTATGCAAAACACATATGGGAAAACCATCCAATGGAAAATATCCCATGCTTGCCCCCATTAAAAATGGATCACTACATTGGAAGATGTGAGTCCCTTCTCAGAAATCTGAGGATAAAGAAAGCTTAATTAATGGCACAAGAGGTGTGGAAATATTGCTGTGTGATGGGAAACACATGGAATTTTCAACGGTGCAACTGAAGCTTTGGCAGAGGTTTGCCATGTGCCCTGCCAGCAATCCCTTCTTCTGTTCCTGCAGATCCTGCCAGCTGGAAAGCACAGGCTGTGCTGTCTTTCCCCCAAGCAGTGGAAGTGGCTCCTCTATGAGACACCCATATGAGTTCACACGAGTCAGCCTTGCCTGCCTTCCAAGAAATCCATAATCCAGTGCATTGAAAGTGCTTAAAAGCAACACCCACGATGGTAGCAACAGGAATTTGTTATTAATTTATCTAAGCGTCTTTAACTTCTGTTTTGCTCACCAGGAAAACAGACCAGCTCACCAGTGTTGTAGAAGACATTTGTAATCTAAGCATTTTACTACTGGGTGGGTAATTTTTAATCAATAGTTTTCTCCAAATATATTAATTTTCTTTTGGGTTTTGATTGTCATTGTTTTGTGTCTTTCTTAGATGCTTTCTTGAGTATTCTTTGTAGTACAATATTTCCAGGAAACTTCTAATATGTTAACTCTGTTAATTCCTTTGTCTTATGTTATTACCTTATAATAATTTAGATTTACAGGGGAAAAAAAGCAGAAGAAGTTTAGAGACAACATCTATAATTCTAAGTTCTTGCCTGGTCAATATCTAGTAGTAACAAAATCCATTTGTCCGAGTGAATTAGCACAGTTACATTCTTACTAAATAAAGCTCATTCCTTCTCCTTAGTCTCTTAATTTTTATCCACACCTGTTTTTTTTTTTTTTTTTTTTTTTTTTTTTTTTTTTTTTTTTTTTTTGTCCCAAGTCTGGTTCAGAATATTGCATAAGATTTAGCCAGAAAGTCTTCTTAGTCTGATTTTGGCATTGACAGTTTCTTATATTTCCCTTGGATTGGGAACACAATGACAATGACATCCATACCTTGCTTGACAAGCCATTAAGTTATAGCAACAAGATGACTGAATCACTGAAAAGTTCATGGTAGCTCTGCCCCTGACCAACCTGCTCAATTTGCAAGCAGTTTAGTGCTCACAAAACATTAAAAGGAGGCTTTGGAAGGCTTGTGACTTTCTAAGCTTGCTGAATTTAAAAGTAGTGTTAGCTTCTTACATCATATGAGGTTACCACTCTCTCCAAGAGTAAGCATGACAGTGGGAAGGATATCTTTATTAGACTAATTGCAGCTATATGGAACCAATTCAACCTGTATTTTCCACATGCAAAAAGAATGAGTATACTGTTTCTTTTAAGGAGAGACCACATTAATTGCTTGAAATTATTTTACTTGAAGAATTTCCTTGTGTATATGTTCATGTATTTCATCTGTTATATCAACATGCATATGGAGATATTTATTTCATACATGGTTATTATTTTATATTTTCACATTTCATAATATATATTTGATACTCTATCTGATTGTGTTCATCTACATTTGATTGAGCTCTACTCCAATTTAAGTCAATTAATTTCTTTGCTTAAATTGCATGAGCTCAGACAATGGGGAGGTCTTTTAATTGACTCTTCTGTTTCTTTTCTTTTTTTTTTTTTTTTTTTTTGGTTTTTCGAGACAGGGTTTCTCTGTGTAGCTTTGCGCCTTTCCTGGAGCTCACTTGGTAGCCCAGGCTGGCCTCGAACTCACAGAGATCCGCCTGCTTCTGCCTCCCGAGTGCTGGGATTAAAGGCATGCGCCACCACCGCCTGGCAACTCTTCTGTTTCTTTAAGACAATGACAACATATCTGCTGTTTTTGAGTAGTTTTTCCTTCCTGGAATTACAAGATGCTCCAGGATCATTTGTAAATCACTATAACATGTCTGGAATCTGTATTTTAAAAGAAGTTTTAACTTTTTATGCAAAAATCAACAGTAACAAACAACACTCTGATACTAAATGTACTTGTTAATACATGAAACATAGATGAAAATCGCCACATTTATGTGTATATACATGTGTAACCTATCTTTGTATACTTGTGTGAATCTGTATTTACTTAAAATGGAGTACACTGTGATGTCTTCAATTGTAAGTCATTGTAAGATTGAAAATTAACTCCACAATTTTTGTGTTTGTCACCATTCACTCAATAGTGAGAAACTTGGCATTAATGATTCCATAACCATTTGCCTACTGTTCAGCTTTAATATGTGAGTATATTGACTTCATTATTATTAACCCATATACCTTACCAACTAAATTACAATTCAAGTGAATGCATTCTCAGTTTCACTGCCCCTTTAGATGTATAGATTACATTCATTTAAAAAAATACATAAGTATCTTTTCAAGCAGTCTCTTCTGTGAGACAGAGGAAGCTAAGATGTTTCTAATTCAGTCATATCTTTTGTGATATTCGACATTTTACATTGCAGTCCTCTGACCTCTCATGTTGTATACATGATTGCTGTTTTGTTCTTAAGCTTTGTAGGTTTTGATAAGGCACTGTGGAATGTTAATATCATCACAATATAACACAGAATAATTTCCCCATACTAACAATCATCTTTGTATTACCAATTTAAAGCCTTCCTCACCCTTGGCAATGAGTGATACGTTTTGTGCTCTAATACATTATTTGTTCTTATGTATAAGTGAATATTCTTACAGCATGAAGTTAATTGACTGTTCTCAAAAACATAACTTGAAATTCCAATTTACCTATGCCTTTGTGTGACTCATTACCTTTTACCATTGAATCTTATCTTACTTTATGGATACACCAAAAATTATTAATTCATCAACTTATTGAAAGATACCTTGTTGCTTACCTTTTTAGGCAGTTAGAGAAAAGCTGTAAAAATATTCACATAAAAGCTTGGTGAATACATATTTTTCCAAATATGGTGAACACAGATCTATGTATAACTATGAGATTGAAAAGACACTATGTTTAAAGAAACTTCTGAACTATCTCAAAGATTTTATGTCATGTTATATCCTCATCACCAATACATAAATATGCCTATGTATCCTCTGCCATTCAAAATCTCATGAAGGTCTATTGTGGTAGCTCAATATCATTTTCCAATTATTTCCATGATATGTCTTCTAATATATTTGATCCTGCTTCTATCTTTTACTTTCTTTAGATGCCTTCTAATGTTTATAATTTTTTAATTAGGTGATTCTTTGCTTTTGGCTGAGTTAGAAGTTTATAAAATTCCATTTGAGCTCTGTTTGTTTGTTTATCTGGGACAGAATCTCACTGTATAATCACGACTGGCCTGGAACTCTCTATGTATATTAGGTTGGCCTTGAACTTGCATACTTCTCATTTTTGACTCTTTAATTTAAATGTGGATATTAAGACCCTTCTTGGTATCTCCTAGAATTGTGTCACATCTAAACTTTCTTCCAATGATAATTTTGACTGTTAAGACATTACCTTCTCTTAACTTTGTCTGGTGCTTAGACCTATTTGTCGAAATGCAACAGGTTGTGTTCAGTTACTATAACTGGGTACATGGATCTTTAGTATTTTTTAATCTATCCAACTAAAGAGTTGAATGCATATGCCATTTTGTGGAAGGGATGAGGCCTCATATTTCTCTAAAGATGTTTGCATGTTCTTGACAATCGTTTTATCTAGACTTTCCTTGGCCTACAAAGAATATGGACCTCTTATAGTTATTTCATTTTAACATGTTTTTAGTATAATGAGTTCCTACTGGTGTAATTATAAGGTGCTGAACTTGGGGCACATTGTAGAAATATCCAATTAAATCTCTATCTTTTATGTACATGTATATTATGAGCATGGCCATATCAAGAATTTATACAACTGAAGACCATCATTTCTTGAATTAACATCTCTGGCTACAGCTTTTACAATCTGTTTTGTTGATATATTTATACTTGACTATTTTTACTTTTTTCATTTTAGGGCACACAAAGAAGGAAGCAGAAAGTGGGAATGGAAAAAGTGGATTTCAGCTACCTTGGATAAGGCTACAGCAAAGTACTCTTTCATCTATCACCCAGAGTAGACATTTTAAATAATGAGAGACTTTGCATAAGAATTCAGCATAAGTTTCCACTCCTCACATTGCCAACACAGGAAAATCATGAAATCCTTTGTGAATCTTAGCTATGGGGAGCTGATATGTTCCTGCAATGGCAGATTTCAAAATGGCAGAAATCCTAATTTCAGTAGCTTCTTGTTTTCAAGATAATCCTGTCACACTACTACAATCTGTAAGCATTACAGAGTAAGCATACTTATGGAATTATGGCTCTGAAAACTTCTTCAGAAGAGTTGTGAATCCAAACTGTTTCTCTGGATCTACTCATTTCTCCAGATTTGGGGTTTGCAGTAGGCCCTGAAAACTTTAAACAATGATGAGTGCAAAATAAGCAGTTGGTTTTCAATTTGTTGATCCTTTTCTGGCTGTGAGTTGAGGGACAACTTCCAAATCCTTCACAGTTTGAAACTGAACTCTCTCTTATCCTCATTTTAACTAATGTTAAACAAGTACTAGCATGTGGTTTTCCCTTAAATATGCTATATCTAAACTAGTAGTTTTATTTATATTGGCTTACCAAGTATAACTTACATTTACATCTCCATTGCTTTCTCACTATGTGCTCTAATTTGTATATCAACTGTCTATCTAAAGGATATGTATATGCATATATACTTGTTTATATAGGTATGTATACATATATTTATTGATTTGTATATATCATATGCACATATATTTGTATATTTATTTACTTGTATATATGTGTAAAAATAAAACATGTGTATACATATGAAATCCTGCAGATACTGATTACTTCTAATAATATAATCTAGGTTCCCCCATTTCTACCTTTTCTTAAAAGATGCTTATTTTCATCTTTACTCTTTGTATTAAACAGAAGACACACACACACACACACACACACACACACACTCACAATTTATGTTATAGGCATGTATAATATTTACACTGGTCTCATTCATAATACTACATTTTTAGCAGTTGCTCATAATTATGTACATACTGGAACAATTGAGAGGGATATATAAAATATAATATGAGATTGTAATTTTCTACATTTAATAAAATCTAAAATTATATGCAATACAAATTTTAAACACATTGCATTTAAAATAAAAAACCAAAAATGAAAAAATTCTAAGTGAATTCAAATACAAAAACTTTCTTCAGAACTTATTGGCAAAATTGCCTGCCCCCGTGTTATACTTAATGATCTAACTTTTAAAATGATTAACCTTTTAAAATTATCTCATTTCTTTTCATAATATTTTTAATTCTTTGAAAATTTCATACAGTTTATTTCTATCATAGTCCTTCCCTTCTCTTAAATATTTCTCTTAAGCCCATGGAGTCCGGTTTTTGTTTTTCAACACCTCTATATATGGCGCTGGCATTCAAATGTGGTGGATATTCCAGGTGTCACACCTTCGAAGCAAAATGACTTTCCCTCTCTCACCAACTATCAAATGCCAGTAGCTCTTCTGCTAGGCATAGGATTTTGTGTCCTCCACCATGTTGAACTTTTTCAGGTTTGAGCGTGTGAAGGTCTTATGTATGCTGTCATAAGCATATAATGTCAGCTTCTTGAATCATTTTAATGGTGTTCATTTGTCTTAAAATAGAATCAAGGGTTTGGGGCTGTAGATAAGAAAATGTATGCTTGTGGTGGTAATATTTCAGAGTACAAAGGATATCTATCCTATATATTCTACAAAGCTCTATTTCAAAATCAAATCTAAAGAGAATGGCTCTCATTGTAAGAATAAAGTAATTGTAAGGAGTTCTTGGAATGTAGGTGTTATGGTGATATTTTATTTGTACTGAAATGTGATTTTAATTTTATGTTAATAAATAGAGTTGCCCTGGGGTCAGAGCTATTAGAGCCATAGCAAGAGCGTGGTGGTTAGAGGAGCTAGGTAGATTTCTGTGTGTTTAGGGATACAGCCAGTATTGGAGACATACGCCTTTAAGACCTGGAGGGCAGTACTTACAGGCAGTGACGAGGCAGTCATGTGGTTGTGTTTACAACCAATGAGAAGGCAGAACAGAAAGACTATTTAAAGACAGACACACAGGAAGAAGCTCTCTCTCGAGGAAGCTAGGAGCACTGCAGGAGGTAAGATTTTAGCTCTGAGCTCTGACCTCTCGGCTTTCTCTTTTACATTGGCTCTGTGTTTCTTATTTTAATAAGACGATTGGTTACATCTACAGGTGTTCTATTTTTTTCATCATTGTAACAAACTACCTGTAAAATGTTACAATTAATTTTTGTCTGAATCCATTGCTGTAGTCCTGTTATGAGGCAGACTTTGATAGAGGTGGCATGGTTTAGTGGAGAAACCTACACACTTCATGGTAATCATGAACAGAAAAAATGACAAGAAGGGTTCAAGACAACATGCACTTGTCAAGAAATGTTCTGGTGGGATACTTCTCCCAAGAAATATTTCACTGTATCCTATTTAACTATGAACTCATTAATATCTTGAGTCATTCATGAGGTTGGTATCCTCTTAATTCACAAGTCCTGAGAGTACCATCATCTGAGGAACAATACTTCAACAAATGAAACATTGGTGTTGGGATGTGGTAAGGGTATGTTTTATATCAAACCTTAACAAGAATTAAGCTTATAAAAATCTTATCATGACTAAGAGAATGTTATGTAATTTTCTCATTTATATGTCCCAATAACTATAGTAAGAAGTCTCAGGGGTCTAAGAAGACTTTCTTGCACATTTTCCAACACAGGTATTAGATTTCAAAACAAAAACAACCTTGGTGATGATCTCAAATAATTTTAAGTACAGTCACAACCATCGTTTAGAACTAGTCTGAATTCTATTTACCCAAGGACTTAATGAACCTAAAAATATCCATGGGTTCATCCAATTATCCTTCTATAAGTAATGACAACTAGTTATTATTGGTGAACTGCCCCACAGTTTTGATGTTACATCTTCAATGATCTATCATAGCACAATAAAATGGAATAATTAAATATTAATTAAATGGAAATAGTGTCATCTGTGGACACCATTCCCATAGTGATGGTATTCTACACATATAATTTAGCCCTAAAACTGCATAAAAGGTAATTAGCCTGTCTAAGAAACAAATGAATCTTTCTAAAAGAAATATATGCATCTCAAATACATCACATGATTTAAATGCATCTGCAAAATGTGGTCTTAATATTGAAAATTCAGGCAAAATGCCATAAAACAGAACCTTATACAAATCAAATAAGTACTGTCACATAGCATATCAGACATATTTGAAGTGGGAAGTCATGGATACTATGGTTGGCACAAGTGGGAACAAGAGTAAACAAAGTTGAACATTCTTGTCCCCATGACGAGGTATAAAAGATGACTTGTAGGTTGATGCAGAGAGTATCAAAGCCTGCCAGGTGAATGTAGATATATGAGGCATTGTGAAATTGCACTCATATATTTTTCCATGCCTGTGATTATTTGCTGATTTACTGTTGTCAAACTCTGGTGCTCATTCATTTAATCACAAGTCCCTTCACAACATAATTTAAGGTGATCACTCATGAGAATCTGGGTTGTGCCAGGAGCCCAGGAAACCACAGTAAATTAGTGCTCTTGTGGATTCCTTAAGGAGCAATGAATTTTTCTCCTCAAATGGATTCAACAGGAAAATGAGGCTGGAAGCCATGTGTGCTTGCAGAATTCCAAACAGCAAGATACATTTGGCAGAGTGGATAGAATTTCTCCTCTAGAGAATCCTGGAACTAGAATCAGTGGGTCATGGAACTCAATAGACAACCAAGTAATTGCAAGCCTGTGGCCAGAGCTTTGGCAGAGGGTGTCTGTCTGCCTATGTGAAGGTTTCAGGCATGAGATCTATCTGCAGCCCACTGTGTGCTTCAAAAAGGATTTAAAATTGACTCTCACAAAAGAATGAGTTCCAACTACTTGTGAATTTGAATATACAAGCTACCTGTTACCAAAATATTTCATGAAGAAATCAGAGCTTAAGAATTTTTTTCTGATATTATGGTATGGGGAATGATCGTGGTTGTAAAAACCTTGGAATGTAGCATACAGCATTTTAGATGTATTTTTATAAAGAAGCCATATTGGATAATTGTTTTATGACTGACCATCTCCAGGTAGACAATACTTATTAACCAATGCAAAATCAAAAATTTATCATTTTCATTTGCTTTTCTGCCAACTCTTAAAAAAAATACATTTTTTTTGGAATATGGCTCAATGGTAGAACACCTATCTAACAGAGTTTTTTAAAAAAAAATATTGAAAATTTCTTAGTTTATCACTTAAGAAAGAATATTGCAAAATCTAAAATCCACAGAATATTTGAAAGGTGCTGAGTGTGCACATTTGCAGTCACCCTCTATATGTAATTGCAAGTCTTAACATGCCTTTTGATGTTTGTGAGTAGATGGATCAGTATGCTAAGGGAATGCTGTATGCTTTCTTCATGGAACTAACTAATCTTATTTTATCATCTAAAAATATGAAGACAGGATTTACTTGCTCCAGCTCAATGAGCCACTGATGCATTAAATGATGTAAGACGTGCAAAATAATTTAATGACTGCTCAGTACTTATTAGTCATTATTTTATGGTAAATTTCACATTGTTCTTTCAAACAGCTTGCTTAACATTTACTGTGGCAAACAGTGTTTTTAGATCTTCTTTCTCTCCATCCCCCTTGTCACCCTTCCTTTTTGCATCTTAGTTCATACTGCATTTCTTTAAATCTTTATAAATACCCAATTCCTTCCCGATTCAGGGTTTTTTTGTTTGTTTGTTTGTTTGTTTGTTTTGTTTTGTTTTTGGAGACAGGGTTTCTCTGTGTAGCTTTGCGCCTTTCCTGGAGCTCACTTGGTAGCCCAGGCTGGCCTTGAACTCACAGAGATCCGCCTGGCTCTGCCTCCCGAGTGCTGGGATTAAAGGCGTGTGCCACCAACGCCTGGCCCGATTCAGGGTTTTAACACCGCACTAACTCTGCTTTCAACTTAAAACTGCCTAACAACATACCATTTGTTTTCCCATAGTTATTCTTCACGCTTTCAATCAGATTTTGAAGCTCAGCTGGTTAGTCTTTCTTAAACCCCAAGGATTTTTTAAATGATTCATATCACCATATCACTGACAATAAAATAAGTAATTGTGCTATTCTTTTTTATCACATGCATTGGTTTATTTTTACACATGTGCATGTACACATGCCACAATGCATGTGTGGAAGTCAGAAGACAACTTGTGGGAGTCAGTTGTCTCTTTCAACTTCTTCTTGTTGGGTTCAGGGATCAAACTCCGGATATAAGACTTGGAATCAAGTACCTTACATGCTGAATAATCCTCTGGGCCCCACTGGAGTGTGTGTGTGTGTGTGTGTGTGTGTGTGTGTGTGTGTGTGTGTGTGTGTGTTTCCATAAAATATCTAAAACATAAGACAAAATTGTGAGGCTTCAATCACATAACTATTGCCAGTAAAACAGACACAAAGTGACTGCCATATAAACAATCATTCAATGTATGAATGAATAAAAATGAAGACAAATTAACTGTTTAGCAAGAATGGTCTAGCATATAACCAAATCCTAATTTGAGAATATGAAACTCATAGACTTTAAAAATGTTTGAGAGCTGCAAAGCCAATATTTCAGGCAAATTTTATTTTGATTAAAAAGAACATTCTTCACTCTGACAATATTTAAGAGACGGTTTTGGATTGCAAGTAGCACTCATAGCTTTCATTTTAATGTCATCGAAAAACATCTTGCTTCCCTGATTGGTATTTTTTCCAGTACTTTTAATATTTGTCACTTTAATGGGCATCTGCCTATATTTTGTCAGCTATGTTTATCTCTCTGAAGAACAATTTCTGATATATTCTGTGCATTTTATTTCCATTAACACCTTCCAATTGAAATATCTCCTTATTTGTGATGACTCTGACTCCTCATTTACTCTTTCAATTTTTCTCCCATAAAAGCTCAGGAAAATCTATATTTTCCATTTGAGAACATATTTTATCCATTTAAGTAAAAATTCCCTTCTATATCTCCCAGAGAAAGCAACAGATTTCCCTTTTTTACTCTTCCTGCATGTGAGGTTCTGTTTTGCCTCAAATTCTTTTGCCAAAAGTGTTATGAAGATCTATTTTAGCTTTTTTTGAAATGACAAAATGTCTTTAACCTTTCTGAAGTGTATTTTGGCTGAATTAATATTTCACAAATTCTATTTATTTACTCATGCAGTATGTGTCGGGGGGTCAAAGGGCATCGTGTAAGAGTCATTTCTCTCCTTTTCCATGTGGGTCCTGGGAATGGAATGAAGGCCAGTAGTCATGGAGAGAAAGTCCTTTAGCCACTGAAGTATCTGGGTGGCCCTCTTTCATTAAGTTTAACTTAATAATATTTGGTATGAAGATGGGAATTGTTGCTTGCCCTTATGTGCACAAAGTAACCCATTTAGAGAGTTCATGAACCATTTCCATTTGCCACTCCTTTTTTTTTATCTGAGAAAAGTTTATACATTCCTGGAAATATAGATACATAAAAATATATGCAAATAAAATATGTACATATATTAAGTCAAAAGGATTTTATTTTAAGACAATCCTTGTGCATAACATACAATTTATCATATATTAAAAACAGAAGCATGGAAACACATGAACTATGAACCAAAGGCTGAGGGGCCCCCAACTGGATCAGGCCTTCTGAATAGGTGAGACAGTTGATTGGCTTGATCTGTTTGGGAGGCATCTAGGCAGTGGTATCAGGTCCTGGGCTCGTTGCATGAGTTAGCTGTTTGAAACCTAGGACTTATGCAGGGACGCTTGGCTCAATCTGGGAGGAGGGGACTGGACCTGCTTGGACTGAGTCTATCAGGTTGATCCCAGTCCTCGGGGGAGACCTTGATCTGGAGGAGTTGGGAATTGGGGGTGGGCTGGGGGGAAGGGGAGGGCGCAGGAAGGGAGAGAACAAGGAAATCTGTGGCTATTATGTAGAACTGAATAGTATTGTAAAATAAAATTTAAAAAGAAAAAGAATCTTCATATAACAGAAAAAAAACAGAAGCAAATTTGCAAAGCATTGAAATGTGTAATTTTACATAAAAAATTAAATATTGGCTAAATATTTTATACTACAGAATGTACACCACCAGAGTTGATCAATATTTTGATTTTGTCATTATCAATATGTAGAACACTACTTTGCATAAACAAGTACAAAAATGATAGAAGTACGTTTAGGGCAATATTTTGATTTTGTTATTATCAATATGTAGAACACTACTTTGCATAAACAAGTACAAAAATGATAGAAGTATGTTTAGGGTTGTTTCAGAAACTGTTGGAAATCTTGTCTTAAACATAAGTCAAAGGTCATTTAATGATTGTTGTAATGAAACTCAAGTCAGCAACCCAAACAGCAATTTAAATCACCAAACATTCTAACAAAATGTAATACAAGGTAAAATTAAATAGAAATGCATATGATGGAGAATGATTTGGGGAAAGTTAAACCATTATATTTCTGTAAGAGTAAGAGCAGAAAACACTGTATGCACAGTAAAAGAAATTCTGAAGTCATACACTACCATATTTCTGTGTTTGAGCTAAGAGTTCTGGGGGGGGGGGTAGATTCTAGCTGTACACTGTAGCATGGTGCATGTTCAATGTGAGGTGTGCATTTGGTGTGTTCAGAACAATACTACAGTGAAATCACCAAACCAACAGTAGCAAGTGCTGACACTAACATCTCAGGTTAATTACACATTAATTTTGAATTCATTTTTTGGTCATCATGCACACAGAAACTGGAAACACACACAATCCACATAACAAAGACTCACATTGTGCTTCCCCATGGGAGCTTGCATTAAGTGTCTAGGTGTAGTAAATATAAAGACAGGGACTCTATTGAGAAGTTACCTGGAAGATCCTTGCTACAGGGTAGAGTATGCATGTAATTTCAAAAACAATTTTAATACTGTGTCATTTTAGGAATGCTGAAAATGAAACCTCCTCCTAATGACAATGAAGTCTCCCACAGTTATTAGAATGAATTCATCAAAAATTCTACTACTGGATGCTGAATAATGGTAAAGACTTTCTGGATAATTATTAAAAGATGTAGTTAAGAAAAAGGTTAGCTGATATTCATATTAATGTGCAAAATAGACATTTTATTTATATTTAAAAAATCATAAGAGTGTAGGAAAAATGACATAATTTGTCAATGTAACCACACTAAGACTTAATATACAAATTTTAAAACAAAGTACATATTCTCCAGTAAATAATACTGCATATATGAGATTTTTATCTTTTACCTTGAACATTATCTTGTGCCACTTATCTTATGAGGATTATAACAGAAGTATGAAGCAAAAATTTGTCAGTTTTCCCAATTTTATTTGCATGCAATATCTCACCTTATACCACCATTTTTTTAAATTTGAGAGACTTTCTCCAATTATTTTTATACCTTCCTAAATTCTACAAAAAAAAAAAAAAAAAAAAAAAAAAAAAAAAAAAAAAAACACACCAAAAAACCACATACTCTTCATTGAAAGAAATGTTGTACTAAAGTAGGTTGGCAAACATGGCAGGGCATGGTTATTTCAGTTGTAAAGTTAATATGGGCACATAATTTCTGTTAGATGATCATCATTTCTAAGTATGATTCCAAACACTTTAACAGGTACTTGTTGTAGGAGCTTCCAAAGAATTTCTAAATTTCTCACAATCTGTATATAAAGCCAAACAGAGACAGTAAAATTAATTTTAATAGTATTTAACTCAGTGTCTTCATATTCTATCATTTAACTACATAACCAGTATAAAATTATTCAGCTTTCTGTGTAAGTACTGGAAAACTAATGAATAGTATACATTTGTATTATATTTCAATCAGAACTAGCCACAGTTTAAATGCCAAAATGCCACATACATTTGTTGTCGACTGAGTTGGGTAACAAACACATTTAAGTGAAAGAAGCTCAATGGAGGGAAGAAAGTAAGCTATTTCTAAATTTGATAACTGAAACGATTATAATTTTATGACATTTTCTGAAGAATTACTCTTTTTAATGTGATTTTAATTATCATGTTGCTTCAATTCAGTTCATGAAACTTGACAAAAGTAGTTTATCTTGAATATACACAAATGTGTATTTTGTTTTTCATTATATCACTCCTTAGATATTTAAAATATCTCATGATTAAAAAACACACTTCACTCTCTTATTTTGCAATTATTTTGTGTTATAGAAACATCAGAACCTTCTGCAGTAAAATACCAAAACATTAGTTTCAAAGGCAATTGAAAGTCACCATGGAATTAACTACGGTATGTTTAGATCTTTAACTAAAACTAAATTGTCAAGTAAACAACATTAATATCTCTAGTGGCCTGTGACCATTTTACTAGAATTTTCTTAATACTGAGAATGAAGAAATACACGGCCTTGTAAATTTAATTAAAGGATAAATACTTTTAAAACAACAAGAAAAATAGCAAAATATATTGAATTGTTGTTCAGGTTGTATTTACTAAGTTAAACAACTTGGCATGATTTATATCAGCTAATACCAAAAAATTCTCTTGTCCTCATTTTTCTCATTTGTAAGTAATTTTTGTAATCACCTGATAGGACTACTGAGGGAAAAGATCTGTGTCTAGCACACATATTTGAATTTATTCATTATACAAACATCTACATTTGTCCAAAATTTATCATTCTTCTATATCAAGTAGAAAGACAAGGAATTTAGTAGTAGTAGTATCATTCTTCTATATCAAGTAGAAAGACAAGGAATTTAGTAGTAGTAGTAGTAGTAGTAGTAGTAGTAGCAGTAGTAGTAGTAATAGTAGTAGTAGTAGTATTTGTAAATGGACTTCCACACCTAAGGCTCAGGGAATATTGTGGAAAGGGGAGTGAAAAGACTGTAAGAACCAGAGGATCAGGGAGTTTGCTGTGAGAATGTGTCTCCTAGGAATGTCAGAAGCTACACCTATAAACTCTCACCAACATACTTGCCCAAACATGAGCTGAACAAGGATGGAAACAATAGACACACTGAAGTGGATCAGAGAAATACACAAGTCCTCAATCCTACACAAAAGACTATAGGCAACTAAGGAATGCTGAGCATGAGAGAAATTGTCTTCCCCAGGCACGTGCACAAATGGTCGGCCCTAAAAACACACACACGTAACATCATAAAGACTGAGCATGTTATATTTAGGAATACACATGTATAAGATTTTACACACACACACACACACACACACACACACACACACACACACACACATATGCAGGCAGCAAAAATTATTACAAAGAAAGCAGGAATTTGATTGAGTGAAGAGGTGTACATGGGAGGCTTCAAAGGAAGGAAAAGAAAGGGAGAAATATAATTATAACCTCAAAAACAGTAACTGAAATATTAAAGACTGAGTTCAGAATGACCCCATATGTGCTTTACCATTTTTGTTTGATTTTCTTTTGACACAAAACAATTGTACTTCCTTATAGGTTATAGTATTATGTTTTATACATTTATGCATTATATAATAATTGAATCAGAGTAGTTATACCCATTATCTCAAGTGTTTACCATTCCTTGGTGCTTATCATTCAAATTCCTCTCTGGTAGCCTTCGCTGGGTTAATTGTGTAGAGTCTATCCAGAGCATGAATAGTCCAACCTGTTCCCTTCTTCTTCTCCTTCTTCTCCTCTTTCTCCTTCTCCTCCTCCTCCTCCTCCTCCACCTCCTCCTCCTCCTCCTCCACCTCCTCCTCCTCCTCCTCCTTCTTCTTCCTACCCTTCTGAGCCTTTGATAAACCTTCTTCTCTCCACTGCATGAAAATCAACTTACTGTTTTATGCCATATATGTAAATGAAACCACACATTGTTATATTCTTTTCTGTATACACTGCCCTTTCTGAAGATATGTATATTACCATTTTCTTTGTTAAGCAATCGACCACTGGGCACATAATTTAAAAGAAATCATTATACAGAAGAGGTGCCTGAGTTCTCACATACAATGTTCATAATAGAATCAACCCACAGGTCTAACAATTAATGGATTGCACTTTTTCTTTTTCAATTTTTTTTCTTTTATTTTTATGATTATAATATAATTGTATCCTTGATCCCTTCCATTTCTTCCCCCAAACACTCCTTTATCATCCTTCTTGCTCTCTTTCAAAATCATTGCAACTTTTCTCAGTAATAGTTGGTACTTACACATATACGTATTGCAAATTATATAAACACTACCTGCTCAGTCTGTATAAAGTTACTTGTATGTATTTCTCAGGGCTGATCATTTTGGGGAGATTGTGTCTTCCAGTAATGTCAGAAGACAGATCAGAAATGTCTGATAACATGACTGCCTTAAATGAGCTGGACAAGGACAACAATGATAGACAGACTAATGTGGACAGGAAACTCCACAAGCCATCAACTCTATGCAAAGAACTACAGGCAGCTAAGAAATGCTGAGAAAGGAAAAAATAGTCTTGCCCAAAGAACACAGCAAATGGAATGGATTTTTGTTGTTTGTCTTGTTTTGTATTTTTCTGTTTTTTTTTTCTCCAGAATACAGGAGATATAACCAATTTTTTTCTCTGCACCTGCATTAAATTATAAGAAAATGATGACTCTTTGTAGACTGGTAGGTGCTATTTGTGATGTAAATTTATTACAATGATACCACACACTGCTTTTATATATGAAAATATCTTTACAGTAGATTGACTGTGAAAACTTAGCTTTTCCATTGAGAAAAGATTTAACCTCTTGACTTTCTTTCTCTGTTCTTGATTTTCCATCAACTAGATATCCTGAGTTAGGAAGCCATGTATATAGTTCAAGTCCAAGAACACACCCGTGACACTGAGTCCACTTCCCTAAATCAGCTTTTCTTTTTGCAGTATCTGGTAGTGTACAAATGGGCTGAAACACATGGCCCATACAGATTTGTATTAAAGTCACAGTCAAAATTTTCTATCTGCCAACATACTCTTTGTGTTTCTCTGTTTCTGGATTGTTGTAGAACTCTCTGCTGATCTCACTTGTGGAAATAGGAGTATATCGAGAATAATAATATCAACTTTTTAAATAGGTTTGAGGTTAGTTTAATGAAAAATATTGGATTGAATATTCACCTTATAAAGGCTATTTCAATCATGATTTTTATTGAAGTTGTATCTACTTGTAAAGCTTGTTGTAAATGTTCTTTCTGTGTATACAGAGAACAATGGGAAACCTGAGCACTCATCTATATATATTTACAGTATCCACTCAATTTGCATTAATAAAGATTTAACAGTAACGAATTAATTTGTGAGGTGACTTGAGTGGAAGTCTTTAAATGAGCCCTGGAGAGCTATTGTGAAACCACTGAGTACAGGAACTGCATTTAGTGTGAGCTGTGTCTGGGAAAGCTCAACAGCAATGCCTGCTCTGTGTACGGTGTGAGCTTTGCCTTTTAGTGTAATGTCACTACAAAAAGAAGAAAAGACAAGGTCCCTGAGCCATAATGACACATCTCATTGCAGTCCTAACATGATCTTCCTGACCTTCATTCATAAAGCCTGTAAGTTTTTTTTTGTTTTATTTTAATTTTTTTTGTTTTTCGAGACAGGGTTTCTCTGTGTAGTTTTGTGCCTTTCCTGGAACTCACTTGGTAGCCCAGGCTGGCCTCGAACTTCCAGAGATCTGCCTGGCTCGGCCTCCCGAGTGCTGGGATTAAAGGTGTGCGCCACCACTGCCTGGCTAGCCTGTAAATTTTTAATGTCCGTCTATTATGTGCTTGTCTATGCTTTAGCTTATGGAGACACACTAAAGTCCAAACATGCTGTGTCCATATTCACACTGAATTTATATTAATTTTATTTTATTTATTTTTCCCTTTTATTTTATTTTACAATACCATTCAGTTCTACATATCAGCCACGGATTCCCTTGTTCTCCCCCCTCCTGCCCCCCTCCCCTTCCTCCTCCCAGCCCAACCCCCATTCCCACCTCCTCCAGGGCAAAGCCTCCCCCAGGACTGAGATCGACCTGGTAGACTCAGTCCAGGCAGGTCCAGTCCCCTCCTCCCAGACTGAGCTAAGTGTCCCTGCAGAAGCCCCAGGTTTCAAACAGCCAACTCATGCAATGAGCACAGGACCCGGTACCACTGCCTTTTAAAACTGGTATTTTATATCTTAAATCTTCTATTGCAACTGCTACAAAATGGACATAAACGGGTCCTGCAATAATGTAACGTTGGGGAGGGGCTATAGTTTTGATTGAATTGAGATTAAAACTTTACTGAGAAAGATTTGAATGATGTTAAGAAGACAGAAGAGCACAGAAGAAATGTGGGTAGCAGATTAGCAGCAGAATATCCACAAGATAACCAGGGTGGGAGAGTCTGTACATGAATTAATCCAGTGATAAGATACCATTTCACCTATGGCGTAGAGTTGAACTTTTTAATGAAAATCCAAAGGAAGGTATTTTTTTCTAAAATTCTTTTGTTGATTTCGTCTCTTCTGTGATATGTTGAATGGCTTTTTTGAACAGACATGAATGCAAAGAAGGTGAAATTCAGACCTTGAATTGGTGTAATAGCAAATGAATGTTGTTTAGTAAAAGATTTTGAAAGCTAATGGGCCAAACGCATAAGGAACAGGATGTGGAGAGGCAAGGAAAGGAAGGAAAAACATTAGCTCTGTGAATTATAATGTGAGCAGTTAAAGAAGTGGCAGGGCATTTATTGTTTATAGACAGGGACGGAGGTGCTTGGAGAATAGAAATCGAATGCTGCTTACATATATTGATTTTATGATAACTATTTCATTCCCCCTTCCTCTTGGATAACTAAGTTGGGAGTTCATCAAAGAAGGGAGTCATAAAAGATACAGAACTTTGAAGGGAGTCTTAGTCACTAGAGAAATACACATTGTTTGATAATCAGTGTTATTTGCCTGTAATTAGTTGCATGAGCAATACTGAGAATGGAGATGAATAAGCACTGAACTGTTTGTCGGCTGTACGGGCTGCTAGTACAACTATGAATCTCACACTTCCCTGTGGTGGTATTGTGTTCCCCAAAATGTTGTATACTCTAATAAATTTATCTGGGGTCAGAGAACAGACAGCCACTAGATACAAAGGCTAGAAAATGGTGGCACTCACACCTTTAATCCTAGCATTCCAGAGATAGAAATCCCTCTGGATCTCTGTGAGTTCAAAGCCACATTGGAAATAGCCAAGCATGGTGACACACACCTTTAATCCCAGAAAGCCAGCCTTTAATCCCAGGGAGTGGTGGTAGAAAACAGAAAGATATATAAGGCGTGAGGACCAGAAACTAGAAGCTTTTGGCTGGTTAGGCATTTGGCTGGTTAAACATGTGGCCTGGTTAAGCTTCAGGCTTTTGAGCAGTAATTCAGCTGAGACCAATTCTGGATGAGGACTCAGAGGCCTCCAGTCTGAGGAGACAAGATCAGCTGAGGATCCGGCAAGGTGAGATAGCTGTGGCTTGTTCTGTCTCTCTGATCTAACAGCATTGACCCCAATAACTGGCCTCGGGTTTGATTTTATTAATAAGAACTTTTAAGATTCCTGCTACACTTCCCAGTGAATAGCATAGAAATTAACAGGGTCTCTTCTAAATTGTCTTCTAAAATCTACATGATGCCGAGACCACTGAAAAGCCATGTTCTTGTTCAAGACATGCCAGTTCCTTGCTGAGTCCCATGAGATATGTCACATAAAGACAGGCCAATCCTACAATCATGGGAAACATCCTGAATTCCACATATGAATAATTTCCTATTTTTATAACTCTAAACAATTATCAGAGGTAACATCTAGAAGCCTATGAAAGAAATCATGAAAAATGAATATTATTTATTGGCAATTAACATCACCAAAAGCTGGCAAGACAGTTTTCCTGAACTGTGCTAGAACGAGATAGTCTGACAAATCTGTGCTTCCTTTAGGGATTCAGCACAATGGCACCACACTAATGGTTGATTCTCAGAATGCTGGCTTTTTTTCGGGGTTTGCAATGTGTTTGGTCTCTTTAAAGAACAAAGTTAAAGATGTGTCTCACTTCATAATACTTGTCTTCACACACTATCCCTTGGCCAGTGATAATGACAGTTCAAAGCAAGGCCCTGGCTCTTCGAACAATAGAAATTTTTCTGTTTATTTCAGATGATCATCTTGCCACATATATTTATAGTCATAATTTGTTCTTAATAATAAAAAAATCTCCACATGAGTAGGCAATCCAGCTGCTCATCCACATTTTATGGCTGTGGTCTTGTTCTTGCGAAGATCATGTAGCTGGATCATCACAAGTGTGCTAATGAAAGTATCCCTGGGCTCCAGACTTCATGCATACCTATTACACTCTACTTTTCACTTCTGTGGGGAGAGGCAGGAACCATAGACAGTATTTTCCTATTAGCATCCTAACTTTTCAGCTCTACTGAGAACCCACTCAAAACTATCACTAGTGATATACAGGAGACTAGAAAAAAATTCAAATATAGTTTCAACCATGTTTTGAGAATAGTATTGGTAAAATAATAATAATAACAACAAACAATGAATGGGATTTGTTGTGGAGTCAACTTTTTAAAGGACTTTTGTTTCATTTTGTTCTCTATGTATGGTATTTATTCAACTTGTATTCTAACCAGGCTCTAAGCAAGGAAATCTGTGAGGTCTTCAATGCTGATTGTACTTTTTTTTTGGGGGGGGGTTTGCTGGGGGTTGAATTTGGGCCCTACACATCCATACAAAGTAAGTATGCTGCCATTGATCTTGTTCCAATCACTGTTGTATCTCTCTTGTTCCAGCTCCCACATCTGATAAGTACAAGATAAATATAAATTAATCCCCATTCCTTAAAAGCAAACAGCAAGTCCCATTTCTGTTATTATTAGAATCAGGAGCACATGTGAAGAGTGCATTAAAAATCACACCCCAATACAGCAACTGACAGTCGGTGACAATCTAATTGCATTTCTGCCATCCCAGAGAAGCTATTTGTTGTCACTTATAATGACGCTACAAATTAACTATCAACTGGAAAGAGACAGTTTTAGATGCAACCTCTTCACAATTTAAAGCAGGTCTTTGGTACTGAACACATTACTGAAACAGCTAAGTGTTCCTAGAAAGCAAATGTGGCTCTCCTTTTTGCTAGGTGCCACATGTTATAACCAAAAGGGGAATTGCAGGGTGGCCTGTGAAGCACTAGAGCACCAACCGAGAGAAAGTACTGGTGACATTACTGAATAGTCTCTGTACTGCTAATAGCTTCCTGTGTATGAAGTGGAGCAGGAGGCATGGGTAGAATTATAAATGGAGCCTCTCAATATTACTCAGTTGCTCATTTCACATGCTGCATGGAAGGGCTCCAGTAAGGAGCACAGACTTGTAAGATGCATCACCTTGATTCTGATCTGTCATTTTCTACAGTCGATGTCTTCATGATGTAGGCAGCAGCCAAGTGTGGTTTTGTAAATTTAAATTAATTAAAATAAAATAAAATGGAAACAAATGTGATATACAGTTACATAAAAATCATAGTTACGAGAAACCACAGTTATGATTTCGCGTCATGTGCTCAGACACACAGGACACATCTGCCATTCAGAGAACGTTCTGATGAACAGCACTATTTTAAACAGTCGCTTTCACCTTCCTGGCTACATAGTAATCCAACCAACCTCCACTGCACTTGATCATAAGCCTCTGTTTCCCCTCTGGTTGCCTTCCCTATTAACACTTCTGAACTCAGATACCTGGCACAACATCAAAACTTAAAACAGACTATAGTTTCTTCTTGTACAACCCACTTTTAAGGGTCTTTCTATATATTGGAGTAAAATACAAGCTTTCCACCAAACTTCATATAACATGGCTCATATTTTGTTGTTCAAGTATTAAATGGTCTTATGATAAAAAAAATACTCAGAGTCAGATATTGGGGTGAAAGCTGAAAGATCAGAGAAGCAGAGCAAGCCACAGCCAACCTCACCTTGCCAACACCCCAGTTGATCTGTTTCCTCAGGCTGAAAGCCTCTGAGATCTTACCTGAAAGGGCCTCAGCTGAACTGCTTTAGTTCCTGATTCTTCATGCCTTATATACCTTTCTGCACCCTGCTGTCACTTCCTGGGCATGTGTGCTTCTCAGTACTGGGATTAAAGATGTGTGACATCACTGCCTGGCTTTGTTTCCAGTGTGGCCTTGAACTCAGAGATCCAGATGGATCTCTCTGCCTCCTGAGTGATAGGATAAAGGGTGTGTGCCACCACTGTCTGGCCTCTATGTCTATTCTATGGCTGGCTCTGTCCTCTGATCCTCAGGCAAGCTTTATTAGGGTACACAATATATCATCACAATATTTACCTATTTTTAATGCATGCCCTATGTCTTTCATCTCCTCTTCTCTTTTTTACTACTTCTAAGATACAGCAGCTCCTTTGAATTCTCCAAACATGTGCTACCAAAAATATAGATGCACTCATCATTTAACCTAACAGTGTCATTCTGAAGTAGATACTATTTTTAATTCCACAAGGAGGGTAATGCCTAAGCAATATTAATACCCTTTTTGCCTTTGAACAATTAATTTTTAGATTTTAAAATTAATGCATAATAACTATTTATATTTATTAGGTGATATGTGATGCTTTCATACATGTGAGAATTACTCAGATCAGATAAAGTTGTCTAAAAAAAACTTCTAAACATTATTACTGAGAATGTGAATTTGTACAGATAAAACCAAGTGTTTTATGAGTATAGAGGGTCCTCAGAAAAATTAAAGAAAAACTCTAGTAGTATTAAGCAATCATACTGCTGAACATTTGTTCTCTTAATCACTGATAATAGAAAACTGTTTGTATATCTTAGCTTACATAGCTGCTAAAATCTTTGTTAGGGAAAATCATGCAATTGGCAAGAAATTCAAAACAGAGTAGAAGTCTTAGGGAACCTTAACAACTCCTTACCCTGAATTACACACTTCTATCTTTCTTCCCATCTCCTTGATGCCTAAATTATATCTGCAAGGTTTCTGCTTCTTGGATATAGCCAAGGTTCAAAAGGTCCACATAATTTATTCTTGTAAGTCATTCACAAATTAAAGTTAAAGTTTGATGCTCAAATCAGTGCTACCAAATAGACTACTCTGTAAGAACAGCAAAATAAAGTAGATAAATTAAGTTGAGATATTTGAATTTCTCTTTCCTTGCATGTCCCTCTTTCTGTATGATTGTTTATATGTGCTATGATCACTAAATTAGAGTTGGGTACATTACTTAAACTCTTTAATCATCAAAAAATATGCGTGTTAGCTTGAACACTTGACTGTTAGACTCCAAGAAACAATGAATAATTTCAATGTGAAAACTCCTCTATGTTTGTCTATTTTTACCTGTGAGGCCTCTGGAAAACTCCAAAAAATCCTTCTAAAGGGGAAACACATACAAATTATTGACTAATGTACTCATTTTTATCTAGATAATACAAAGACTTACCAATCCAACTGCAGAACTCTATTTTTGTTGTTATGGTTTTTCTTTCCTTCTTTCCTTCCTTCTTTCCTTCCTTCCTTCCCTCCCTCCCTCCCTCCCTCCCTCTCTCCCTTCCTTCCTTCCTTCTTTCCTTTCTTTTTATGTACTCTTTTTATGCAGAGGTAACTTGAACACAATTGAATGGTTTTACTTAAAGACAGGTGATTCTGAAAAAACAAAAAAAACAAAAACAAAACAAAAACCCCAAAACATTCTAAGGGAGTAATAAATCTCTTGGTGAATCTGCCTTTAAAGAAATGGGCATGGAACTGATCACCATCTTTCAGGCAAGTTAATGATTGACTTGTCAGCCTAGTTGAAGACAGAGATCTGTTTGGCTACATTATTTACTAGAGAAGAATTAACTATATAAGATCACTAAGTCATGTCTCAAACCTTATGAAATGTGTGAATACCAGAGAAAAGTAGCTTATAGCGTTATGAAGAAACATATACTTAGAAGAAATTAAGAGGCTAGGTACTCATATCTTTTTGTTTTGGAAATTAATAAGTTTATCACAGAATTGTAGAACTCTGAGCAACTGAAAAGCAATGAATATTTAGAATGGAGTCTCAGATAATAAATGTGACTTGTCCAAATTCAAAGAAATGTTAGGTGGTAGATGTTAAATTACAGTAGATTTTCAAAAGAACTGTGGACCAATAGCTGAGGAATCCCCATGGTACTGGACTAGGCCCTCTGGGTAGATGAGGCAGTTGCTTAGCTTGAACTGTTTAGGGGGCCCCCAGGCAGGCAGTGGAATCAGGACCTGTCCCTGTAGTGGGCAGCCATTCCAGCTTTGATCTGGAAGTTCCAACCCCCATTGAGGCTTCGGCAACTGTCACGCCTACAAGGCAGGGCCAAGGGAGGCTGACAGACCCGAGAGCTAGATGGGCGAGCGAGCTCTCCTTTGCTGGACCCTAGTTGGTCGAGGTTGACAAACCAGAGCTCCAGAGAACACCACTGGACTGCAATACACCTTCCCCAGATCCTGCGACCTATCTATCCCTTCATTTGTAAGTTACCCACTAAATAGGGCGTGGCCTTAACAATTTCACCAATATGTCCCTGGTTCATGAGCCAGTTTTTGGGAGCCCAGTGCCTATGGTGAGACACTTTGAGCAGCCTTGGCTCAGGGAGGAGGGGCTTGGACCTGCCTCAACTGAATGTATGAGGCTCTGCTGGCACCCCATGGGAGACTTTGGCTTGGAGGATGTGGGAATTGGGGGTGGATTAGGGGAGAATGCTGGGGGTGGGAGGAGGAAGGAGAGGGGAATCTGTGGTTGGTATGTAAAATGACTAGAAAAATTTCTTAATAATAATAAAACAGAAAAAAAAAAGAAGATAGAAGGACAATGAAACTGAAACACACACACAAAAACAACTAGTTCATAGTTTTAAACTCTTATAAGCATTTATATTGCAAATTAAGAACAGATTTTTATGAGCTAGATTTTTAGATTTAGGTGAGTATTTTTAGTTTGTCAATGAGTAAAAGATAATTTGGAAAAAAAAGGTTTTTACTTCTAAAACAAACCAGCAAAGAAAATAAAAACAATGACTGACCTAGACGGCATAACACGCATAGAATGGCATGGGCTTCATCCTGTGTGAACTCAGAAATTACATCTGTCACATCTTTTGCTCTCAGGAATCACTCAGCTTGATGTTTTGTCATAAAATGAAAACAAGACACTAAAAATTAGAAGATGTGCAATATGATTATTACAAAGTATAATTTCAGTCTGTCTTTGTCTCTCAATTCTATATTTGTCCTCACTTAGAATGATATTCCCCCACTTCTAATCTCACAATCTGTTCAGCATTTACCCCCCAAAATCATACCCTTTCCAGTACTCTATATTTATCAGAGTAAAATAATAATACTAATTTTTTTTGGATTCACATTTGTGGTTAAGCTAAACCTAAGGTAAATTCAACTTTAATATTTAGAAACATTGAGGGAGAATGTGAAGAGGAGTTTTCTTGTTTACTCTAATGATGCCAACTCTATTATGCTAATTTATTAACTTATTTATTGAGTATAAAGGACTGCTCCTTCTAAGTTAATGTGCTACTGAGCATCACAGTACCAGTAAATAATCTAAGTCAAACTTGGAAGTAGACAACTTTGTAAGGTCGGGGATCACATCTTCACTTTTTTCTACCATTGCTGCTGACAGCGTCTAATGTCTTTCTACAAATAAATTAAGCATTCAGTGCTTATTAAATAAACAATGCATTACTCATTATCCTGATTCTTGAGCTTGAAGGAACCCGAGGGCACTACTTGACAAAAATAAAATAGCTCAGATTTACTGCAAACCATGACTAACACACAAGGCTCATTTTCAGAAATATTGAGTTGATGTCACACGCTTGAAAAAAAAAAGACAAAAGAAAAAAACTCAAGCATAAGGAAAATGACTCCCTTTATGACATCTTCCCTAAAGGCTTCAGCAAAGACAAGCTGATTTGAGTGCCTGGTCAAACACAGGCACTCCTGCTGGGGAGGAGGAGCTGAGATCTGAGAAAAGATTTTGATCAGCAGGAGGGTCTCTTTGGAAGAATAGAGTGAGGAGAGTCTGTGTGCCAGACAGTTTATGGATGGATGCGCAGCTGAATGGCTTGATGAGATAAGAGGGAATACTTCTAGGCCACTTTCCCTGGGAAAAATTTTCCCATCCATATGACAGGACTTGGCTGCTTTCCAGGGCCTAATTTACCAGGCTATATGTATCTTGATTTCTATATGGAAAAGGTACAAATACTAAGACTTTAATTATGTGAAATATGTAAGTTAATTTGCAAATATGAATGAATTTAGAAATACCTACAATTACAGTTAAAGGCAAAAATAATATTGATATTCACTTGTTCTTCTTTGACAAGTCTTCAGAGTATTTTGAATTACATAAAATATTATAATTAATGTAGACTCATATTTACAATTCATAAAATCACCATTCCAAATAAAATATTCCCTAGGATTTTCATGCAATTATTAAGGAAAATTTTAGCAGACATCTGACTGAAATTACTTCAGATTTCTTTTTCTTCTTCCTTTTTTAGTTTGCTTTTGTTTTTGTTTTTCATTTTTGATAGAGTCTCTCTACATAGTGCTGGCTGTTCTGGAACACACTGGCATTGAACTCAGAGAACTGCCTGTATCTATCTCCCAAGTGCTTGGAATAAAGGCACACTTCACCATGTCTGGCCAGATTTCTTTTGTTATGCCTCCTCAACTGAAGACTCCACTAGCTTAAGACTTTCAAAAGAAAACTGTCTGGGATGGAGAAGCAGCACTGTGGTTAAGATACTTGCTCTTGCAGACCATCTAGGTACAGCTGTCAGCACTCATATGATATATCAGAGTTATCTAGAGCTTCACTTTTTCGTATCCTACACCTACTTTTTGCTTCCTCAAGTACTACACAGACACATGGGGCAGGCAGATATGTAGGCAAAACAGTCCTACATATAAAATAAAATTTAAAAATAATTCTTTTTAAAGACAGTGGTGTATCATGGGCATGCCATTAATCCCAGCACTCAGAATAACCTCATTGAGTTTGAGGCCAACCTCGTCAACACTGTAAGTTCCAGGCCTGCTATGGCTACACAGTGTGATCCTATCTCAAAAGAAAAAGAAGAAGGAGAAGGAGAAAGAAAGAAGGGAGGGAGAGAGAGGAAAGGAGGGAGGAGAGAGAGAGAGAGAGAGAGAGAGAGAGAGAGAGAGAGAGAGAGAGAGAGAGAAACAGCACCACCTTTTTAGATCTTCTTAAACAATTTCAGAACTAAAATTATACTTCACAACAATCTTCTTTATTATAAAAATGTACTGTTTATGTCCTTATAAATGTGACTTGCATGTAGGCATACAGTCTTTTGTTGAATGTATCATAGAATAAATGCATCTATGCATAGACATATAAATATACATATACAAATCACATCTTTGATATTTCATTAATTTCCTTTGAGGTCTCTACATTAAAGTACTATTTTAAATAAAGATATCATTTAAAAATTGTTTCCTAGGATATATCGTGATATATACTATGCGATTAACTGTAATTATTCCTTTGTTAATTTTATTTAAAGTAAATCAATATGTTCTCTGCAGTTTGCCACATTATATGTAGTATATAACTTAAAGGAATTACACAAAGATATTTCTCATCTTCTTAGATTATGCATCATCACTGTATTTTTTTATCAAATCTAATGCTGTCACAGTAAATTTTCAATATTTAATTTCTTTGTAAATATAAAAGTAGTAGTTTCCCTTGAATCAACCTAACACTTAAGACATGTGTGGCCTTCAATGACATTGGAAGCTTGAACTTAGAGTAAATAAATATTAATCCCCAAATGTCCATCTTTTGAGAGATGACTTAGAGATGATACATTACAACAAAATAGTCTAAAAAATAACAGTAACATAATGATTACATGTCATAAACTCTTCAGTCAGAAAAAAAATCAGTAAGAAAGCAGTCACTCACTGTGCAGTTTGAAGAGAAAATGTTAATCCCAATGAGGCAAGGAGGAAGATCACCGATCCAAATTATCATGGCCAAATTACTTAAAGGAAACAATTGATTAAAGCCACCTTTTTATTCATGTACACTGGCTTCAAGGTTCAAAAGTTCAGCACTGAAGCTGAGGAAGACAAAGTTTTTATAATTCAAGGGTTGGGGGTTTTCAAATTGGGGATTTGGCAGGCAAAATAGGAGGGATTACAGGAGCAGAAAATAAACACAACAAGCTAGTTGTGAAGATGTTCTGAAACAAAGACATGGTTATAATATGGCCAGAGCAGAGCCGGGCGGTGGTGGCACACGCCTTTAATCCCAGCACCCGGGAGGCAGAGGCAGGCAGATCTCTGTGAGTTCGAGGCCAGCCTGGGCTACCAAGTGAGTCCCAGGAAAGGCACAAAGCTACACAGAGAAACCCTGTCTCGAAAAACCAAAAAAAAAAAAAAAAAAAAAAAATATGGCCAGAGCAAGGAACTCATAATAACCTTGAGAAGCAAAGGTAGGGCTGCAGGATGGTTATGAAACAATGGCATAGTTACCATCTCCTGGAGCAGGCAGGACAGAACCATTTATAGTTAAGGTCACAGGTGGTGCAGAGCCCAATCCTTGAGAAACAGATTTAATCATAAAATGGAATGAACCTTGTTCGTCTTTACTATAACACAGCTTTCAAGCCTAAGATGGAGGCAGACTGGTTCATCAGAAACATCAAAATGCTTAAGGATATGAAAATTGGGTTTCGAAAAATATATATACATGAACAACAGCTATCCAGTGTTAGGTTACAAGACATTTCCTAAAGAGCTACAACACAAATGTTTACTCCCCTAAAATAGGGAGCCATGACAGACCAAAGTACACATACCATGGAAGTCCAACTTGATAAACCAATGAGTTACTTATAGGAAAATGAGAGGGGTTACTTAAAGGAGCAGGAATGACTCAAAGACAGCTGCATTACCAAAGTTTACCAAAGCATGGGTTACAGCTCACAAAAGCTGTTCATCTGGAGCACACTGCAAATCTTGCAGGGAACGCATAGATTTTAAAGTGTCTCTTCCAAGTTACACTGGTCTGAACCTCTTCCAGGGAGATTTTCTGGTTACTGTTTCTTCCAAAAAGCTGGTCTCAGAGTCTTTGGAACTTGGCTCATCTGAGAGTCTTATATGCAGGTTGGCTAATCTTAGAATGACTTTCAGTAGCTTTATTGCTTAATAAAGGGGCATAGTGAAACTGGTCAATTTCAGGGATTTCCAGAAGCTCTTTTGAGTTGTTTATCTCCCTGTTTCAAGAACCACTCTGCAGCATGGAATACTTGAATGTTAGAGGAAATTGTTATACAGCATCCTGAAAGGAAAAGAAAGAATAAAATTCAAGCAAAAGATATTAAATTGCTTGTGTGCACGTGTGCACACGAGCATGTAGGCCAGTGAACTCACTTTGAAAAGTGTCATTTAAAGTACATATTCTTGCACATATCTGTAATCTCAGAACTTAGAATATACGATTCAGGGCTGTAGAATGTCTAAATAAATCCAAACCAACCAACCAAACAAACAAAAAATGTGTTATAAATTGGGATATAGTGTAAGCCAGGATTTATAAAGAACTTATAGGTCATACCAAGGTTCAGTGTTCTTAATTTCATAGGAACTAACATTTGCTCTCTAAAAGCTTTTTGTTTGTTTGTATTATTAAAAGGGCAGTGGTGGCACACCCCTTTTATCTCAGCACTCAGGAGGCAGAGGCAGGCGGTTCTCTGGTGAGTTCCAGGTCATCCTGGTCTGCAGAACTAGTTCCAGGACACCTAGGGCTATTACACAGAGAAACCCTGTCTCTAAAAACCAGACAAACAACAAAAAAGAAAGAAAAAAAAAGAAAAAGAAGCTCTGAAATTTTTTTAAAGTCAGTATATAGGGCATCATATAAAAGATAATGGGTTTCCTTCCCATGTTTCACGAACTTTGTTTTCAAACAATCCCAACCCCGGCCCCTGCCACTCTGCCTCTCCCTGGTTCTTCTTGTCTCGTTTTTTGTTGTTGTTTTTTTTTTTTTTTTTTTTTTTTTTTTTTTTTTTTTTTTTTTTTTTTTTTTGTAGTGCCCTTCCTTTCCATTGTTAGTTCATTCTCTACTTCTGCATTCTTGAGTATGTATTATATTAACCTGTTTTTCCAACCCTCACCCTGTCTTTCTTATCTCTCATCATCTCCTTCCTCTTTTCATGACTCAAATATACATATATAAAGACACACATACTCACACACACATGAAATTTTAAATCTAGAGTTAACATACATAAGAAATTGTGAAGCTTTTATGAGTTTGGATTATTTCAATTATGTAAGGACAATTTTTTAAAAAATAAAAGAGAAGAAAAATTAGCCTCTTCTATGGATGAGTTCTGTTCCAGTTTCTTTGATGCAGAGTGGTCAGACCTGAGAACACACACACACACACACACACACACACACACACTCACACACTCAAAGAATGCAGTAGGTTGTGTGTGTGTGTGTGTGTGTGTGTGTGTGTGTATACGCATACATGGTATATGTGTGTGTATGCAACAATAATAAAGACAAAGAAACTGTTAATGGGAGGCTTTAAGGGAGAGTATTTAGGAGGAGTTGGAGGAAGAAGACACATGTGGAGAGTTATTTAATTCTATATTAATGAAAAACATACTTTAAAAGTAGAGATTCCATCCAACTGGTGTCTTAGAATTGTCTGATTCATGTTTTATAATAGTGTGTTTAAGATGATGATTTATAAGTAAGTAAAATCAGTCAAGTTTTTCTGTATTCCTTAGTTGTACTACCCCCTCTTTTCTGGGCAGGATGTATAATGGAAAGAGGGAGAAAATGATACTTTAAGTAATATAGTTATTTAATACAAATTAAAGTAAACAGAATGTTAATTGATGGGATTCCATAATGAAAATGAGAAGGCAGACCCAAGTAACTCCATAATCTGGTTTGAGTGGTTCAGAAAAAATATTTTGCAGTTTTTTATTAAAATAAACATCAGCACTGTTGCAAGAATGCAAGCACATAGTCACATTGATGACATCAATGCCCAAAACACCAACGCCTTGGAATGGATTTTCTCTAAAACCACCTTTACACCACATGGAAAAACATATAGCACAGATCCACCCTCTGTGTTTGAACCTTAAGAATCATAAAAACCATTATTCACTACATATCAACATTTACATGTATATAAAAAATAACCCTTACTTCTGTGTGGTTAAGAATGATGTTTAGAAACACAAGACATCATTGTCAAAATCATTATTTTTTTGTCTAGCCATTATTATTTCCCAATTCAGAACACATTACAGTAGTATTCAGCACCAAGGCACTGAAGTTTTAGGTAGAAAAGATGAAGAGACAAGATATTCATTAGCTATTTGGTACTAATATTCGTTTCCACAAGGAAGATATAGAGAAGCTAAAAAGTATAAATAAAAACAATAATGCCTATTTTATGCATTAAAACTTTTGTTAAATGCCTTTGGGTTTCATCTGACTTTTAAGGATTCTACTTTATAATTAGGGTCATTACATCGTGATAGGTGCCTATTTAGTGGTCTGATTATCTCTAGGGAATTGCCTTTTTTGCAAATCCCTTTCTTATATAAGTTGCAAATCCCTATCTTAAGTCTAGAGTTACTGATATTTCTAATAAATACAATATGACATGAGCAATATTAGGCCATTTTTGATGTTTGGATATATGTAAAACTCAATTTCTCCCTAGGGTAGGCTTAACATCTGCTACCATTCTCAGGACCTTCCTTCCTCCCTGGGGAATGCTAAATACTTGAAAATCTAGTTGTCTTGCAGTGAGTTGCTCTATGGAAACCCACAAGAAGAATAATCCAGGTGATAGGTTTCCTGGTAGGTCCCAAGGAAATCAGTCTGCTGTGACTGGCTATAGGGATGAGCCTAGGAAAAGATTCTGCAGCTTCTTTCAGGTCTTAGATGACTACAGCCCTCACAAACAGATGGTCTAACTTCATGAGAAATTCTTATCCAGATCATACCTATGCTGCTTCTGGACTTCAGAATCTCATAAACTATGTGAGGTAAGGAAGGGTTGGCTTCAAACTGTAATACTAGAACAATGTGTTATACAGTTGTGTCCCATGCACATGCTTTAGCTGCTTTTCTCCTTATAATGTTTGTTCCATGGATTGAGGTTCTCATTTTACAGAAGGTACATAGATTTATAGAGGGGAAATTATTATTGAAGTTTGAATGGTTCTGATCAGCTCAATTACACCTTAGTGTCTTCTGGGAATTCAGGCCTTTGGGGAACTAATTGTGGTTAATTCTCATGTTTATGCAGTGTCTACTTACTTGATTTTATTTCTGACTGCTTTCTAATCCTTTGCCAGAGAATGGAGTTAGGAGTAAATGTCAATACATGGTACAGCTGATGCAAGTAACCTGATGCTTTGGCTGCAGCTGGCAGCAACTACCTTCCCCAACATGCTCTGATTAGCATTTTGATCTTGACAAGCATTTTCTTCTCTTAATGCCACTGCAAGAGTGCTTGTTGCCACAGCCACACCTTAGCTTTCTACAGTACACACATTCTCTGGTTTACCTCTGCTTATCAAAAACACAATCTGTTGCTCACACCTTCTAAATATGAGACATTTCCCCTGGGTTGTAGATATGGGCAACCTTCCTGGGAGAAGTAATTTCATGCAGATTGTGCTGGGTATACTATGGGAAAATTTCAGGGACTAGACTGGAATATAGGGGTGGAACTTGCACTTGTGAGTCTCCTTTATACTTCTTCTTCTGATACATCAGCTTGTCTGATATCTACTTGACAAGTTAATAACTCAGTATGGGTAGATTGAGTACAGTGTGTGAAAGGGCTGTGATACCAAGGCTGCCCTTTAGAGTGGTGCAATTTCCAGTGTATTGAGCACTCCTATTAGCTTTGTTGGCTATCGTGACTCCTATCAGCTTTTCAAGATAGCACATGTATTTACTCAGTCTCTCAAATGGGATGGGGACTTAGATCAATGTACAGTCTAGAGATAATCAGTAGACCTGGGACATAAAAAACATTTGCTTGTTTCCTGGTCCAAAACATAAAATAAGCCACTAATGTTATCTTGTTATTGTTTTCTCTCTCCTCTTCTTTTTATTTATTTATTTGGTAGGGGCAAGAGTGAAGGTTTGGGGAGCCTCAATAAGCTAAGCTCAGCCATCTGTCTCCAGTATGCCAAATAAAGTGATGAGAAATGTTGAAAAGCAGATCTAAAGGATAAATCCAGTGTGGCCACAGTGGGGAACAGGAATAAATAACAGGATCTAGATACACTCCAAATGGGACATGATTATGTTATTACTATCATTAATGATATTAAATTTGAATTCAGATGGTCATTTTCTGTTTTTATTTAATAAACATGACTTTAGGAATAAAAACAATGTAAATAAAAGTGCAGCTCAACTGAAGCTGTCTGTGTCAAGAGCTGGGTCAAAACCCTTTGAACTTATGTAAATAAACCTAATATTCTATAGCAGTAAATAATCCTTGCCCAACACTGGGGGATTATTGCTAACTGATAAAATCCTTTAAATAATTTGGAGAAATATCTCTACCATACACACCTTTTATTCTCAAGTGCATCAAAAACATAAAAATAGGATTAGAGTTACTTTACTTTCACTTGCAGATAATGATGAAATAAGAGTTGATTACAGATCTCTGAGAAATTCTGCTTTTGAACAAAGTTCCTTGGGTGGAAGAAGCACTTTCATGAGGTTTGTTTTGTTGTGCCTAATAATATAGATAAGATTAATGAATAGATAATTGCATCAGCCCCGTGTGGTATGCATCCCTAGAAACCTAGTACTCCAGAGACCAAGGCAGCAAAACTGATCAGGTAAATTGCATATGTAGCAAATTATATGATAGATGGTATTTCACAGCATGATCCTGTCTCAATAAAATAAAACTGAAAAGTTTTCATGGTAAGATTTATGTTCAGTTCTAGATATTAATAGTTACTTATTAAATTCAGGCCTATAGACTCATAAGACTAGTTCTCAATTCTGAGGAGCTGAAGTAGCTGGACTTTGTTATTCCTGCTGTCTGTGTGCTTTACACACAGATAAAAATACTAAATTGGATGGAAAAAATGTCAAACTCAGAACCCGAGTCTTGTATTCTTAAGAGTGATAGCAAAACAGAAGAAATTGCTTACACATCTAGATGAGAGTCAATGGATAGATTCAACTCAATTTTGTATGATGATCCAATTAGCCCATATTTACATAAATAGAATCAATAGAAGATGCATATATCAGCAAAATATTAAGTAGTCTTTGACATTTCTATCCTGGTTCTCATTGCAAAACTCTGGCTCTCATTCCAATTCCTGTTCGTGATAGCCATGATGAAATCTTTCAAAATTCAATCAATCTGAACTACTTTGCATAGAGTTTAGATTTAATCTTAAAGATTTTCTATGGCAAAAGAAAAAAAAATCCCTGATCAATAAACATTCTGAATATTGAAAAGTAGCAAAACCCAGATTGGTAATGAGAGTTTAAGTTATTTTTCCAGTGGACCTTGCAAAAATTTAAATAATTGAGCTTTATTGTTTTCTGAAAAGTAGCTCTCAAACTCGTGTGTCAGCTGAAATATATTTTCTGAGTAGAGAAAAAGACCAAAAAAATAAAAAGAAAGCGTTATTCATTGCTAGAACCATCTGAACATTTTTCAAACATATTTGTAAAACTAGAGAACTAATTCAATAATTTATTGAAATTATCATAAAAGTTCAGCGAATCATGCACTGCATTCACATCCTGATATATGGTAGATTTCCTGTTTTTACGAGTCAGCAGCTTTATAACTACAACCATTTGAATTTCAAATGATAAATTTATATCTAGCATAGCCTTCGCGTGCATAAAAATGATGAGAGGGCACCCTTTAGAGAAATTTTGAAAGAATTGTGCATTTCATAATTTGATGTATGTAATGTAATCCATTATAGGCTAGGGCTTACATGATGCCAGTAACATAAAAAAGGAAATGTAGGCTCCTGTCAATGCACTGCACAATGCAGTTCAACACAGATCCCTTTGAGTTACGAACCAATGGCTCCCTGGTATGCTGCTTCCTTCATCCTCCATTGGAAAGGAGTGCACATGTAGCACAAGGAAGGGCTCTGTGGGCTTAATGGCTATGTTAGAGTTTGGCAGAATGAGAAAGAGAGATGCCAAGCACAGTGAGAAGAGAACGTGTAGTCATCTCTACAGGGCTGAGAATGTGTAAAAGTTTTTATTCTATGTCTCTATTGGCTTGTCCGTTACCAAACTCCTGACAAAAAGCAACTTAAATGGGGGGGGGGGGTTAGGATTCATTTTAGCACGTGGTTTGAGAGTACAGTCCATCATGTCAGGGAAGGCAAAGAAGCAGGAATGGAAGACAGATTGTCACATTATCCCCACAGTCAGGAAGCAAATGAGATAGGGTTTCTTCTTTGCCCCCATTTACTTATTCTGAATGCCCTGTCCTTAGATGTTGCAGCGTCATTTAGAGTGGGTCTTCCCTCTCTAGAAAGGCTTTTAAAGATACACCTCTGAACTGCTAGTTACAGTCACATTGATATTGAAGAATAAACCTCACAAGGGCCAAGGAAGAGGGCTGGACTTTGAAATGCCTTCTCTTTGTCATTTTTTTTTCTAAATTCTTTTCCTTCTTCTATAACTTTTCCTTCAAGGTAATTATTACCTTATCTTATTTTTCAAGTAGCTATATTTTTCAGACCCTATAATAAATGTATATGAAATAGAAAGCTATTAATGTGGTTCAGTTTTATATCTGCTAAATATTAAAAGTCTAGCAAATGTACACTAATTCTAAATCCCACAGTATCCCAAGTACTTTTTCAAGGTCAATAAAAGTGGCAGAGATTAGTAATCAGATGGTAGGACCCAAATATGAGGACTTGAACACCAGTTATCTTGAAAATGTATGTGTGGCTTTAAGTTAATTATCTTAGCTTCAGTTTCCTATGTGTAGCAGATATATCACCAAAGAGCAATATGGTGATTCACATGGCACATTAATCAAATGCCAATTCTTGCACAGCCAACTTGTAGCTCTCTGTTTCCTGCCTCACTTTTTCACTTCTACAAATGCTGTTGTGATTATTTTGAAAACAACAACAACAAAACAAAAACAAAAGAAACCCACCTAGTTACACAGCACAGTCAAATAAAAATGTGTTTTAAGAAATGGAAGTTTTAAGCTGGGCGGTGGTGGCGCACGCCTTTAATTCCAGCACCCGGGAGGCAGAGGCAGGCGGATCTCTGTGAGTTCGAGGCCAGTCTGGGCTACTAAGTGAGTTCCAGGAAAGGCGCAAAGCTGCACAGAGAAACCCTGTCTCAAAAAACCAAAAAAAATAAAAAAGAAATGAAAGTTTTCACTTTACATCATTAGTTTTCAAAGATAACTTGAATTCAACATAGTGAGTACTTAAAGTAAAACTCCATGTTCCCCTTCAAACCATAACAAAGTATATAGCATCAAGCATGGAGAGATTATCAAATAAAAGTTTGTAAAGCGATATGCAGAAAATTGAAGGACATTCATATTTACAAAAAGCCTTCAGAAACACATTATTGCCTATAATTAATCAACTGTGAGAAATATTCAATATAATTTATCTCTGTTATATTACCAAATACCAAGTCAAACTGGATTAAGAACATTTACTTAACACTCAATAAAACAGATGCTTAGAAACTGTATTTTGCTAAAAAGTAATATTTCCTCACTTGGACTCTGTTCCATAACCTTGTATCTATCTCCTTTACTGTGAGTCTTCTTCTAATTTCAATCAGATTATTTTCTAACCTTTCTCACCTTCTCCCTACACAGCTTAAGACATCTTAGATTCCACAAGAACAAAGCCTCACAAAACAGATCACCACCCCAGACAATGGTAATTTCCATGAAGGTGAAGACTATATCCTGAAATAGAAGCAATCATCTCCTAAAAACAATTTGTGTTCTCAAGAACTGAGAACATGTTCAGATTGCTTTGTTGGACCAGAACTAGTGCCCAAAAAGAATACAACACCACATGCATCTCGTTGCTTTATTTCTGGATTCTCCAGTTTAAGTCACAAACTCATCAGTACCTCAAAGACAGAGTTTCTGATCAGGCTTGCTAATCTGACTGTGCTGTTGCTGATTTTCAACATTGCTCATTTCTTTAGTTGCTATACTGGAAAAGGGTTGCCAAGCCCAGAAAAAATTGACGAGCTTGAAGCCATAGTCTGTTTCTTGAGGAACAGCAGACTGTACTGTCTGTGCCTTTTTTCTTGGCTATGTTTTAGTTTCCACACCTCAGAACTTCCTTGGGGGAGGGAAGCAAGAGGAGGCGGTGGTGGTGGTGGTGATGGGTTAATGAATGAAGCACACTCTACTCATACTAAAAGTAACCACAACTCTTCAGATGCTGCAGGTCCTGAAGGGAGCATTTTCCCTGCTCCATAAATACAAAATAGATTAAGACAAATCAGAGCAAAACAGCCAAAAGTAGATAAGATGCTGTGATCCCATTCAAGTTATTCATCATTTACCATCCCCAGATTTGCTAAAATTCTATCTCCTCCCTATTTCCTTAATTCCTCTTCCACCACCATGTGTCTATTTTCTTATAAGCAGCTTAGAGTATAAAGAATCGACATTGAAACCATCAGCAACTTTGAAGAATGCAATTAGACAGAAGGCTTTCCTGTGAAGATTCTAGCTTTCTAATTTGGAAGTGAGTTTAGCTAATAAAACACCACAGATCTCTCCTATTTTACAGAAGAAGAAAATGAAGGAGAAATAGAGAAAGACAGGAGGAGGAAGAGGAGACCAAGGAGGGAGAAGAAGGAAGGAAGGAAGGAAGGAAGGAAGGAAGGAAGGAAGGAAGGAAGGAAGGAAGGAAGGAAGGAAGGAAGAAAAGGGGAAATAGAGGGAAAGGAAGGAAAAGAGAAAATAAACCTAAAAAGCCTCTGGAGCGATTGCTTCTGCCCTCAGGCAAACAAACTAAGTGTATCTGGGAATTGACTGCCAGGGCCTTCCCATCTGCTGAAGCAGTCACAGGCTACCCTGCATAGCCCACTGCCTTCTGTGCATCTCAGGGAACTCGCTGGAGACGTTCACTCCAGAGCTGTCAGCTGGCGAGGCACTCCATGGCCACCTTTGACCTCTGTCCCTAACCCACACAGACTCATTCCAGGCTGTCACACTGGATCATCCTCTCTGGTTCATTGAGCAGCATTCGAGCCAACAATCGGCATGTCCTTTCTCCCATCTGTACATTTTAGTTTAGGCTGGGTCAGGAGAGATGTCACCGTTTCTCTGCCTCATTCCTGACAGCTCTCTGATTTTCAGCATTTAACTTTATAAACACCCACTTGCAAAGCCTTGAAGTCAAGTGACAAATACGCTGGTAAATTCAGCATTGTTAGAATATTTGTTTGTTTAAAGGGGCATGGAAGCGCCCTTCCGAACACAGGCAAACTCTTTTGTTTCCCGTCTTTTCCATCTCCCTGAGTGTTACAAACTGTTAGCATCACATTCTATTCTTCAAGGCTCATTTCCAATGCCACCTGCTTTGAAGAGCTTTCTTCAGTTGTCCCACAGCCAGTGAGGATTAGTCACTCTTGTGTCATTTCTAAGCATTTGGCGCTGCATATTTCCTCTCTGTGTTTCTTCCAAGCAAACAAGGTTTACTACTCATTTCATTGTTATTCTCTCCTGAAGCCTCTTACTAGGCATTCAGTATATAGTGATGGGCAGGTAGTCTGATACATCTCTCAGTCTAAAAGGGCACTTGCATGACATTGTTTATTTAAGAAGGATGAGTCTAGGGAATTAAAGTAGCTATAAGGACAGAATTATTCATTATCCCATGAGGGTCAAAAAGGGACATATAAAACAAGGGTAGTAATTTTAGAACAAAACCAATTCATTTTTTTTTTCCCCAACAGTTACTAGGTACTCCATAATGACTTAGGCATTTGGTATATTTGCCATGATCTATATCCTTTCCATCACAGTCATAACAATAACTTGTTACCATATATATTATGGAGGTTTACTCCATACATAATTAAAATCATGGATGTTATACATTTTCCACCACAATAATACCTAAATAGTTTGTGCTTCATCCATATTTGGGGAAACAGAGAGGATACCAAAGTACGAGTCAACATGAGGACACTGTTAGTAATTTTGGACCAATGGGACTATCCCAAAGACGAACTGGCTAACTCCATGCCACTATTATCACTGCATCCCAAGTAAATGAAATTAAATGACAACAGCAATTCATAGCAATCGAAGAGCTTTCATCCTCTGACTTCTCTGATTTTTCAATATCTTCACCTTACTTTGGATGAAAGATCTCCCCTCCAATGCATAAGATATTAGGGGGAGCATATGTGTGTGCACGTGCATGTATTAATATGTGTGCATACATGTACACATATGCACATGTGTGCATATATAGTGGGATTCTTACTTTACAGGGATTATTTAAGTCTGAGTGTGCATAATACTGTTACAGACCTAACATGAGGAAGTATCTCTGACTTTATAATTAATTTCTTTCTTTGCAGTAGTTTATCCTAATAATAAAATATATTTTTCCTTGATTCCTGACTTAAGTTGGGAAACAGCTGGTAAAATTTTCTTTCTAGCAGAAAAGAGGCCTATTACATTCACAGATGTGAAAACGGGAAGACAAAGCACTCTGACTTTTGGTGGGTTATAGTTGCAATTTGAAAGCACTCCAACAGACTCATCCTTTGAATACTTGTAACCCAGCTGGTGGTATTTTTGTGCAAGACTGAAAACTTTCAGGATAAAGGGAGGCCTAGCTAGTAAAAGTAGATACAGGTGAGCTTTTGAAGTTTATACTAACACCTGGGTTTGGGCTCTGTCTGTGTCCTGGTCTACTGTGAGGTGATTAGCCTCTGCTGGTTACTCCTGTCACTATGAACTGAATTGCTCTGCCATGATGGTCTGAAACCAGGAGCCAACATACATCTTCCCTTCCTGAGGCTAGTTCTATATGATATTGTGGTCACAATAATAAGGCAAAGTAACCAATGCATTCTCATCTAAGTGTTTAGCTAGATTGTGTAGTCAAAGAAACAGGTTAAATTCCAAGTTCGCCCTTTCTACTCCTGAGGCAGACCTTTATAACTATAATCTCTTCTAAAGGGATGACTTGGGGAGCAAGACAATAGTAAATCTTGCCCCCCATTAAGTAGTCATTGCAGTCAGTTCAAAGCAAGGATTTAATCTCCTTGTATTCATACTAACATATAAGCCAAACAAAATAGCCCCAAGGAAAAAGTGTTTACGAGAGTCCTATCATTCCAAAGACTGGATAGCTTACAAAGTTATTAAAGAAAATAGGAAGTGGATTAATTTTCAAGGCTCTAGCATCAGAAAAACCCACATGTATTAAAAGTAGCTGTGTGTTATGCACAACTTACTTAAACCCTTGGAACCACAGCATCCGGGTCAGTACCTGACTAGTGATATGCACTGCAAAGTGTTAATCTGAGCTTTAAACAACATTGTGTGGTAATAGTACTGTGAGCTAAAGTAAGACTTCAACACCATCCTGTGTTGACTCAGTTTCTTGCTTCTTCCCATGTAAGTCTGTACATAACACATATTTTATAGATACAATGAGGAACTGAAAAACAGCAGTAGGAAGTGTACGGAGTATGCAGCAATGAACATAAACTTCAACTTAGGAACACAAGTTACTATCTTCTGTTAGACAGGACAGAGACAGCTGACTGAAAAGGGAAGGTTTCAAACTGAAAACTACACAACATATGGAACACAGCACCCTATAGCTGAAGAACAGTTGGTTCGGAGGACTGACTTGAGAACTTGGTATCGTGAAGACAAAGAAAGCCCCTATAATTACAATGTTGAAAGGTAGAGAAAAGAGGATTCTCAGAGAGAAGCCACATTTTTAGAATCAGCTATAATTAGAGTAACAACTCGAAAGGATTTAGGAAAATCCCACAGAGGCCCAATGCTGGTTTTCAGTCCATGTGATAGGAATTCCCCCCACCCCAGATCTTTCAAATTTCTCACTGTGTCTCTAATCTCTGCAGTCCCTTTAGAATTGGGGATTTGGTTTTGTTTTTCTGTTAAGGTAGAAAAGACTTTAAATTTTGCTTTCCTACTATATTCTGTTCAGAGATATCAGTGACGGGATTGTGTCTCCTACATTTCTACTAGTAAGTATTTCTGACCTGCAAGGAATAGCCATGGAAGATGTTCTGGGATACACCAGATATGCCATGAGATGGAACTGAACTAAAACTCTATTAATGTCTTGCCTCTGTATCCCCATAGTCTGAATGCTAGACTGTAGTGGCACTTTGTGTATATGGTAGCATTGAGTGACTGTTGAGAGTAATACTAGCAATCCCTGAAAAGACTGGTTAATCTCCTATCCCTGTAGCATAACCACTTTTGAATTAATCTGGAGATTCTATGTTAAACCTAAATTGATACTTGAGGTATACAATTTGTATGTTAAGATCATTCATCATCCCATTCCTCTCCAAGTCAGTAGATGAAGTCTTTTTGTTGTTGTTTGTTTGTTTGTTTTTGTTTTTCAAGACAGCGTTTCTGTGCATAGTTTTGGTGCCTGTCCTGGATCTCACTCTGTAGACCAGGCTAGCCTCGAATTCACAGAGACCTGCCTGCTTCTGCCTCCCTAGTGCTGGGATTAAAGGCATGTGCCACCACCACCCAGCAGAAAGTAGATGAAATCTTAGGGCTATATGGGAAACCTAATTTTTATTGTGATTATTCAATTCCTACTTCTCTTTGCCAGCCATAGGGCTATTTGCTTCCTTCATTTGCTACATTCACCTTGTATATGTCCGGTTAGTGTCATGTCTCAGTCACTGTCACTCAGAAACATCACCTCCCCTGGATTCCAGAAATCTATGCAATAGCAGTATTTGACATGTGTCTTAGTATCTTTTCTCATTACTCTGAGAATACGGATACAATTTTAATAGAATTTTGACAAAAGCAAAGGAGAGTGGATTTATGTGGGCTCATGGCTTTATGGTAGGAAACACATGTAAGAAACTGAGAAGTGGTTTCTCTTAGGTTGCTTTCCACTGATGTGGTAAATGCCATGACTAAAGCAACTTTTGAGCCAAAGGGTTTATTTGGCTTACCTATTATGATCATAGTCTGTTATTTAAGGAATTTGCAGTAGGAAATCTAGAGAGAAACTGAAGTAAAGACCATGGATAGATGCTGGTTATTGATTCATTCTCCATGGATTTCTTTATTTACTATTTTTTAAAAATATTTTTTATTTGATATATTTTAATGAAACTGTAATTGTATCATTTCTCTTCCCTTCTTTCCCTTCATTCCCATATCCTTACCAAATGGCTAGCCTATTTTTGTTTGATTATTAGTAGTACATATATTGTTACAGATATATAAATACAACTTACTGAGTTGATACAGTTTGTGATTTCAAGGCTACCACTTTATATTAGATGATCAATTTGAGTATCATCACAGAAAGACTAATTCTCCCTCCCGTGTGGAGGTTTAGATAATAATGGACCCTATAGGCTCATGTATATGAATGCTTAGTGTGGTGGTATTGTGTTTTCCAAAATATTGTGTACTCTAATAAATTTATCTGGGGTCAGAGAACAGACAGCCACTAGATACAAAGGCTAGAAAATGGTGGCACTCACACCTTTAATCCTAGCATTCCAGAGATAGAAATCCCTCTGGATCTCTGTGAGTTCAAGGCCACATTGGAAATAGCCAAGCATGGTGACACGCCTTTAATCCCAGAAAGCCAGCCTTTAATCCCAGGGAGTGGTGGTAGAAAGCAAGAAGATATATAAGGCGTGAGGACGAGAAACTAGAGGCATTTGGCTGGTAGAGCTTTTGGCTGGTTAAGCATGTGGCTGGTTAAGCTTCAGGCTTTCCAGCAGCAATTCAGCTGAGACCCATTCCGGATGAGGACTCAGAGGCCTCCAGTCTGAGGAAACAGGACCAGCTGAGGAATTGGCAAGAACTTTGAAGATTCTTGCTACAGCTTAGTCACAAGGGAGTCGCACTACCTTGAGAAGGATAAGGAGGTGTAGCCTTGTTTGGGTACCTGTGGTTTTGTTGGAGGAAATGTGTCCCACAGGATGGGCTTTGAGATTTCAAAGGCCCAAGCCATGCACAGTGACTCTCTCTTCCTGCTGCCTACATATTCAGATGTAGCACTCTCAGATACTTCTTCATCAACACATCTGCCTGCATACCACCATGGTCCTCACCTTGCACCCTGCCATGATGATAATGGACTAGACATTTAAAACTAAGCAAACCCCAATTAAATTCTTTCTTTTTATAAGAATTACCTTGTTCATGTTGTCTTTTCACAGCAATAGAACATTGACTATAATAATTTGTCTAAGCATGAGCTTGCCTGAGATTTCTCCTTTTTTTTGCATTAGCTGTCTACTGATATCATCACTGGTCAAGTCTTGCTTAGGCAGTTATTTTTAGGAAACAGCCTTACAGCCAACTTCCTGGTCCTCTAGCTTTTGTAATCTTGTCATGCCCTTCCCTTATCCATAATGTTCCATGAACATTTGGCATAGTAGTTGTGTTGATGACATACCCACTTGGGATGGACTCCTCATGATCTGTTATGTCTGCATTGTGACCAGTTGTGGATTCCCATAATGGTCTCTGCTTGCTGAAAAGAGAAGCTTCTTTGATGAGATGTCAGAGCTACATCTGCAGATATGTTTTATAATGTAGTAAGGCCTTAAGCTGGTCTAATAAAGTGGTGATAGGAGGTGCTCTTTAAGATTCATGATGTCGCTAGCCCCAGAAAGCTGACAAGGTTTTGAATACTGGGTATGATTTCCCTGAGTGAGCCTTAAGTCCCATTAGACAGTTGTGGGTTAACACCAAAATATGAGTGCCACTATTCTAAATTTAGAATATATTGCTATGCTGGTCATGGTGGTGGTGGTTCATAGATATCACAGATCACAGATGGATGGGATTATTGATTCCTTACCTTCCTTGGAAGCTTGCATTGTACTTTCTTGTAAGGAAGCTTTTGGGTTAGAGCCTGCATAAGTCATCTGAGTCCTGTGGTCCTAAGTATGTAGTCTTTTGAGCAATAGGGACATACCTTCAACTTCTGAGAGGGAACCAGGAGCAATAACAATAGCCTATATTGTTTTGGGAGTCACTTGTACTACCCTGAAAAACAACTCAAACTAAGGGTTCTTATGAATGGTACTAGAATTTTTGGTTAGTAGTCTATGTCTCTTGTGGGGAACATTGTCAACCCAAGTGATATAATTGCACTTGATGAGAAGGATTAGGAGTTGTGACCTTGATAGCAGAGATATGTTAATGACAGAGGTATTCGATGTTTCAAAAGCCCATTGTTCTCTCCCCTTCTTCCTCACCCCATCCCACCCTTGTATCTCTCTGTTTCTGCATCCTTAGGACTCCGAACACAGATAGTCTTCTCCAGCTGTGATGTCTATGAACTACAACCTAACCACAAAGAAACTTAATAGTGTGAACATATCCTATAGTACCATCTGGGGCATGTAGTGACACTATATGAGCTCTAAGGTGTTGGCTACTTCTACAAAAATCCATGCTTCCTATAGTCCTTAGGTAGACTCTGTCTTGGACTGACTCCACTTAGTATCTGAAACTTTTTTCCATAGACATCTATGTCATGGCAATATACAACATCCCATATCTCCTGTAATTTAGCTCTCACTTTCACAGCTTTGAACATTTGGGATTGTAGGGTCCTCTTCATGATCTTTCTTAGTATATGCTGTTTTGTCTCAGTAGTTTTTTTTTTTTTTTTAATGGAGGCTTGGATCTAGCCTATATAAACCTTGGCTTGTGTATATCTACAATGTTGTACTACTAAATGATTCAAAGCTCTGTTACCAATACTTGGAAATTATGGGAGTTTGTTTTGGCTCTTGAGTAGTGTTCTAGCTAGTTTTAAGTCAACTTGACATAAGCTATAGTCATCTGAGAGGCAGGAACCTCTATTGAGAAAATGTTTCCATAAGATCAGGCTGTAGGCAAGCCTGTAGGGCATTTCTTAATCAGTGATTGATAAGAGAAGGCCTAAGTCACCTTGAGTGTTGACATTCCTGTATTTGTGGTCCCAGGTTCTATAAGAAAGCAGGTTGATAAAGGTATAAGGAACAAGTCAGTAAGCATTATTCTTCTATGGCCTCTGCATCATCACAAAATGCATCCATTTTTTGTGCCTTGTTTGAGTTCCTATCCTGACTCCCTTCAGTGATGCACATGGAGGTATAATCCAAATAAACCATTTCCTCCCCAACTTGGGCTAGTCATGGTGTTTCATTAGAGCAATACTAAACATAACTAAGACAGCTAGACTTTTTACTTCCAGAATTAGAGTGTCAAGTACAGTCACACAAAACTTCTACTGAGTCAGGAAACTTTGGGTTCTTGTCTCATATTTTCAAAAATGACATTAATTGACCATGATGATGAGTTTTAATAAGAAGAGTTTTAACAGAAAGGAGAAGGACATTGCTCCTTTGAAGCGGGGGAGTTCCCTAGGGGTGGAATACCAAGAGCCTCACTAACTTGGATTTAATAAGGCTTCCTGGATGGAAACATGGAAAAGGCAGGGAGATGAGCAAGTCAGTTCAATTCTCCTTCTAGGTGTCTAGATGCTTCTCAGCCTCAGGCATATCTTATTCTCATCTATTGTTTCTAGAAAAGATAAAGTGCTTCAGTGGGAAATAGGGAGAATTCAGACTCGGCCTTCTGGCTCCCTAGACAGAGACTGGGATAAAACCAAAGGTATTTTGGCTTAAACACTTCGGGTGTCTCTGTCCTCTGTCATAAATGCCGTTTTCTACACTGTCAAAACATTACCAGATTTAAGCCAGGGGAAGAAATTTGTCATTTTCTGTGTCATTTTTACCATAAATTACTTTTCTATCTTCTTTTCTCTTCACTGCCAGCTTTTACTATAGCTGCATTGTTGGTGGAGAACCTGCCTGATGGAACATAGAAGCTTTTCCCTAGGTAGCCCTGCCTAAGCAGAGTACTTCTGTGTCTTCGTTAGGGTTTCTATTGCTGTAAAGAGACACTATGACCATGGCAACCCTTATGAAGGAAAATATTTAATGAAGGCTTGCTTACAGTTCAGAGGCTTAGTCCATTATTTTCATGGTGGGAAACAAGACAGCATGCAAACAGACATGGTGCTGGAGAAGCTGAGCATTCTACATCTCGATCCTCAGGCAACAGGAAGTAAAGTGTCTGAGTGTCACACTAAGCATATCTTGAGCAAAGGAGACCTCAAAGCTCACCCCTCACAGTGACACATTTCCTCCAACAAGGTCACACCTATCCAACAAAGCCAGACCTCCTAAATAGTGCTCCTCCCTATGAGCTTATGGGGGCCAATTGCATACAAACTACCAAACTGTGTTCTCTATCAGGTACACTATTTTTATTTATTTATTTTTCAACTTTTATTCTTGTTCTTGTGGTGACACTATATGAGTTCCAAGGTCTTGGCTACTTTTACAAAAATCCATGCTTCTTATACTACTCAGGTGGACTCCATCTTGGACTGACTCCACTTAGTATCTGAAACTTTTTTCCATAGACATCTATGTCATGGCAATATACAACATCCCATCTCTCCTGCAATTTAGCTCACACTTTCACAGTTTTGAACATTTGGGATTGTAGGGTCTTCTTCATGATCTTTCTTAGTATATGCTGTTTTGTCTCAGTAGTGTTTTTAATGGAAGCTTGGATCTAACCTATATAAAACTTGCCTTGTATATGTCTACAATGTTGTACTACCTAAATGATTCAAAGCTCTGTTACCAATACTTGGAAATTATGGGAGTTTGTTTTGGCTCTTGAGTAGTGTTCTAGCTAGTTTTATGTCAAAATAAACTAGGAGCACTATTTAGGAGGTATGGCTTTGTTGGATAGGTGTGACCTTGTTGGAGGAAATGTGTCACTGTGGAGGTGAGCTTTGAGGTCTCCTTTGCTCAAGCTATGCTTAGTGTAACACTGGGAAGCACTTTATATCTTCATCCCAAGGCCTTTAGGCATTTTCTTAAAAGGAAGTCTTTCTCAAGTTGGGAACTTAGTTCAGTGGTAGTGCTAGCCTACAATGCAGAGATCCCTTGATTTACCCAGTACTGCCAAATGTATACATATTCAAGCATGCAAATACACACATGCCAACATTGAAGATACAAACTCTCTTTCAAATCTGTTTGAGATTTTTATACTCTGAAGCCATCTATGGGAAGTTTCTTTATTTTAAACCACCTTTCCCGTTATCTTAATGTGAATTGTCATTTTTTAACTGTTCCAGCTGCTTTGCCCAAACCTGCTTGCCTGATCTGTTGACAAATATAAACACATTCAAATTTCTTTGCTTGCCAAACTATACATTTTTTAACCTTTCTGCCCTGCTTTCTTTCCCTGAGTTCTCAATGTAAATCTAGCTAAAAGATGTCAGTAATTACCCACACAGACTAGAGAACACATTGTCTTGACATTCCCTATGCTTGTGACAGAAACAAGGATAACCTCCACACCTCTAGCCTGTAGATGTAACCAACCATCTTATTAAATAAGAAACACAGAAACAATGTAAAAGAGAAAGCCAAGAGGTCAGAGCTCAGAGCTAAAATCTCACCCTTCCTCCTGCTCTGTCCCAGCTTCTCGAAAGAGAGCTATTTCCTGTGTGTAAGTCGATTTTCCAGTCATTCTGCCTTCTCGTTGGTTGTAAACCCAAACACGTGACTGCCTCGTCACTGTCTGAATGTACAGTCCCCTAGGTCTTAAAGGCATATGTCTCCAATGCTGGCTGTATCCCTGAACACACAGAGATCTATGGGATTAAAGGCGTGTGCCATCACCGCCACACTCTGTCTATGGCTCTAATAGCTCTGACCCCCGGGCAACTTTATTTATTAACATACAATCAAAATCACATTTCAGTACAATTAGAATACCACCACACTAGCCCAGATACCTGCTTCTACTAACTATGCCACATGTAACAAAGGTCACACAACCTCTCCCAAAGCACCAGCAACTGGAAATGAAGTGTTCAAATATATCAACAACCTGGAGGAGGCATTTTACATTCAAATCAAAATACTATTATTATTTGTCATCTCTAGAACAAAGTTCTTACTGAGCTTGTCAAGAATATGATTTTTTTCCTCAACAAGATATTTTTTTCATTATTAATACTAACCCATCCAACCCTGATGTAAACATAACAACATTAAAAAATCGTTTTAAAAAAGCAACCAATCAACCTCATTTTACTATTTGTTTCCATTAAAACATTCCACAGGCACTCAAATTGAGGAGACAAAAGATGACACTATCTGTAACTATATTTCCATCCTTTACTCAGCACTATCAATATTACATATGCTACTGGAAACAGGGCAATCAATAATTTGTTAATCTAGTCATGCTAATAAAGCAACTTTATATATACTCCTACACTTTCCCAGGCCATTTAAAAAAGAAAGAAAGGAAACAATTTTCAAAGTAAAACATCCTTATGAGGGTTATGAATAAAATGTTCATTATGGAGGGAGGATATAGAAGAGGTGAAGAATAATTTGGAGAGTATTAAACTTTGTATTTGTCATTAAAGCTCAGAGTCAAAGTCAGTAGCTCTGACTGTACAGAAAGAGAGAAGGAAACTTTTATTATTCACTTCATTTTTATTTTTGAGTTAATTGATTAATTAATTAATTTTACATCCTGACCCCATTTTCACCTCTCTCTTATTTTCCCCTTCTCTCTTCTTTCTCTCCCCCCAATCAACTCCTCTTCTGTTTCTGTTTAGAGAGGGGCAGGCCTCCCATGGGTATCAACAAAGCATGGCATATCACGTTGCAGTAAGACTACACACCTCCCTTGTATTAAGGCATGGCAAAGCAATCCCATATGAGGAACAAATTCCCAAGAGCCAGCCAAAGCATTAGGGACAGTCTGTGCTCCCATTGTTAGTAGTCCCATAAGTATATCAAGCTACACAATTGTCACATATATGTAGAGGGCCTAGGTTGTTCATATGCAGGCTCCCTAGTTGTTGGTTCAGATTCTGTGAGTTCCTATGAGCCAGGTTAGTTGTTTCTATGGGTTTTCTTATTATATCCTTGATGCCTCTGGCTCCTACAATCCCTTTTTTTTTCCAACAGTATTTCTCAAGCTTGGGCTAATGTTTGGCTCTGGCTGTCTGCATCTGTTTCCATCAGTTACTGGATGAAGTCTGAAAGAGGTAAACTTAGTGCCTCTCGATATGACATTGTAGTTTCTGTTTCTAAAGAGAAGGATACATGAGTTAACCTGTGCAGTTGCTGGGAGCTGAGGGAGCAACATGTCAGGAAGGAAAGAGGACAGTAGAGATCAAGGATAAGCCGTAACTCTTATCCCTGTACCTGACTCAATTAATTAAAAAAAAAAAAAGGCTTATGCTTCACTTTGACCTTCAAATTCAATGTACTAGTGAAATGAAGGGATCTGCAGATCCTTAGAAAAATGACAAAGCTGCCCAATTCTAGAATGGGGACAACGAGATGTATGGTATACCTAGAAGAGAAGACAACGCTGGAAACCAATGAGATTCTTAAATAGCAGCAGACATAAAAGAGAGGCTTACGGCAAGGATGGAGGAGCCACATCTCAAGACTCACCAATGGGAAGTTATAAGATAACCTAGGAAATAAAATTAATCATGTCACTATGAAGATGTAATGCAAAATTTTCAATGTATTTCTGTGAGTTTCTACTCTTAACAAATAACTGAAGAAATAAATAAATGAATAAATAAAATGAAAGACACATGTGTTTCTTAAAGAAGAAATCTGAGCAACTGTATAAATGAGATTTCATTTCTATTAAGTAGTGTCTATCTCCTTTTGAGTATGGTTAATGATCAGTCTTTCAATAGCAAAGATTAGAGTACAGTAATGAACTGAAAATGATTTTGTAGTATAGGAGACTGTCAAACACCACTTGTACTAGTGGGGATTCTCTAGATGAACAGAACATATAGAAAATATACATATTGCAAGGGGATTATTACTCTAGTTTCACAGTAGAGGATAGGTATACACTGCAGAGGCTGAGAACTCAGGAATTGCTCAGTGCATGAGACTGGATACCTCAGCAATCCCTGCTGGGCACCGAAGCCCTAGATGATTGCTAGAAAGCTGCTTGACTTTGGTTTAGATGGGAAGGTTGAGAAAACTGGCTTCTGTTGTCAGAGTCGCACAAAGGCAGCTTTGGCAGTAGCAAAGGAGGATCACTCACTAGCAAGGATTGAAGGCAGGCAGAAAAAAACAACTGCTTTTCCCTCAAACCTTTTTGTATCTGGGTCTTGGGCAATGATGCTGCTTTCTGTCAGAAAGGGTCTTCCCCTTCAGTTAATTGTTCTCGAAAATAATCCTCATTGACCTACCCAGAGTTAAGTATTTTACTTGAATCCAGATTTTATCAGTTCTAAAAGAAAGATGATCTCTAAAAGCACCTGAACAAAACCATAGACACTAAGAATCACCAATGGTTAATCACGCAGCTCTCAGTTACCCTATGTTCTGATATCTTGCCTTTTTTATTCTTATGCTAAAAACATATCTACACAGAAATAAGAAGAAAACATCAGTCATCCAATTTGATGGGCATTTTACCAAACAACAAATATGTCACAAAACTGCTATGTTCACAAAAAAAGAAAAACTGAGAGACATTTATAGATCAAAGGAGACTAAAGTCATGACAGTTGAATTCAACAAACTTTGAATGGCATACTAGAACAGAAAAATGACCATAGATAGGAAGGGGGTATATAGACTACTAAACTGTATTGTAACAGAACTCATTGTGAGTTTTGGTGTACATATCACTGTTCAATAGAATGTTAATATTAGGCAAATTCAAGGAAAAACGATAGTATAGTTTTTGTGAGTTAAACAAATATTGGAAAATAAAATCTTGTTTAAATTTGTAGGATACTCTTAGTTCCAATTTTTCTTTTTGATCTACTCTAAAATCCTAAGGAACACAATTCTGAACAATCTATGTTACCCAGCCTGATAAGAGATGACGGCCATAATCAAACAGTGGAAGGAAAGCCAACTTCAACTTGATCTTCTAGAGTTAACTGTTGAAGATCCTTGTGGTGTCACATCAAATAATACAAAGTTTTAGCTCTCCTTTTCCTCATATGCTGTGACAAATATTACACTTTTCCTGTCATTGTTATAGGCCTCTTTTCAAGGGTAAAACTCTTGAAAATTAAGTTAATCATATTATTTGAGTTAATCATGTTTTTATAGTTTAAACCAATATTTGCATTGTTTACTCTTTAAATATAAAATTAAAGACAAAATATGGTTGTAAGCTAGAATTCTGAATGAGGGATATTGCAGAATTTAGAAAATGAAGGAATACCAAAGACCTATTTTGAGAAAAAAAAAACAAAAAACTAAGGATCCTTCAAAAAATAGCATTCCAACACTTACTTTCTTTTCATAGAAATAAATTAATGGAGATGGAGAGATGGCTCAATGCTCAACCTGATTATAATCCCTAGCACCCATATATTGACTCACAATCATTAGCAACTCAAATTCCAAGAAAGTTGATGTTGTCTTCTGGCTTTTGTGGTTACTGCATGCAAGTGATACACAGACATACTTATGGACACACACATACACATAAAATAAAAATGAATAAAAAAATAGAGAATTAACAAATGCTCCTATTATTTTCCCTTAATAACTAAGAAAGATGCCTTTAAATACACTCTCTTAAAATATTATTTTGAAAATGTTAACCAAGAAATTATACAGAAAAGTTGGAATTATAAAAGGAAAATATTCTTAACTTTGTCACTTATATATGCCACTTAAAAATCTGTCATGTCGTCATTCCTTTTATCGACTCTTGTTTTGTATGTATGCATATTCACATTCATCCTAATGTTTGTTTGCTAAACTGGGTGGATGAAACATTAAGAGGAGAAAATCTCATTTTCAGTTTAAATATGTTGACAGTTTCACAAGGAACCATCTTTCACCATCTATTTATGTTTACAATTGTGACACTCATGAAAGTCAGGTTCATTTCAAATTCAGTCTGTGGATCTACATGTTAGAGTCATTGGAAAGCACTTGAAGCTTATAGTGTTATCCTTACTCATAGTTAAAAATTCTTGTTCTATTTCTATCTTGAAATTTTTTCCTATTGTTTTAGATGGTGGTGTGCCTAGTAGAAGTAAAATATACCTTTTAAAATATTTTATTTATTGTGTGTATATGCTCATAGATACATGTGCTCATGCCATAGCACATGTGTGATATCAGAGATTAACTTCTTGTGTTTCCATTCCTTTCTTGTTTTGAAGCAAAATCTCCTTCATTTCTGCATTTCTGCTGGTAGCCAATTTTCAAGTCTCTCCTCGAATCTCTACATAGGAGAGCTGTGATTACAGCTTTGAGCTACCTCCTCTGGTGATTTATATGTAGGTTCAGGATTAATCTCAGGTTGATATATTTGTATGTCTAATGATTTTACCTGAGGAACTACTTACTGCCTCAGCACCTGTTTCTTCTTTTTGTCTTGATTATATATATATATATATATATATATATATATATATATATATATATATAAAACATTAACTTACTTATATGCTTGAAGTTTCATATGCTGATACATGTATTTCCTGTATTTACATCAAGTGAGATAATCTGTCTTTTGTCTAGATTCTCATTTGTTTGTGATCTTCCCTCTGGGAATAATGACAAAAGCAAAAATAACATTCTAAAACCAAGAAAGTCTCAGACCCTTGAAAACAGATGGTACCCTCATTCATGACAATCTAGTTATTACAGGAATACATCTTATGAGATTGAATTCATGTTCTTAACTTCTGGTATATTCATGTTTTAGCCTGCTAGACTACCCTGCTCCCAAACTATTTTATCATCCAAGATGATTATCACAGCAAAGAGATACAGAGAAAACAGATCTTGTACTTCTTTTGACCTTTGCCTTCTTTATCACAAAGGATTAATCATCTCCAGTCTCCAGTGGACAAAAAGTATTAATAGGATAATAGACTAAAACATTAGAGAATATTCTAGAATCACAAGTGGATTCATATAATGGTTCATGAGGTACCTATCCTTTCCCTGAATGTATTCTTAGTGATCAGGTGTTTAAATCTCTCACTTTAAAAAAACAGATGCATAACTCCATGCTAAAAAATGATGTAAATTTCTAGGGGTGGAATTTATAATTATACAGAAAAATAATAATTTGAATCACAAGATATATTATAAAACAATATCAGATTGTAGGTAGAATAATTAGTTGCATTTCAATTATTTTGAATTTAAGAAAATAAATCATACAAATTTCAAAATTGGTTAGGTGATAAAAAATTATCTATTTTGTAACATACACAATAATATTTAACAAACATTTATTTTATTATGAATATGAAGAAAGAGCTTATGAACCAAGAAAAGAACTAAGCAGTAAGAAAGATCCTATACCACCTTGTTAAACTCAGTGAGTCATAAAACAAAAGAGATTTGTACGAAGGGAGAGGTAGACAATGAAGAGATTTGTATGAAGAGAGAGGTAGACAATGTGGTAGGAAGTTGGGAAAGGGTCATGTGTAAGAAAGTCAGTATACATTACGTTCCTTTGTGAAACTGTCAAAGACTACATTTAAAGAATATAAAATTACAAAGGTAACATCCATTTCTGTGCACAGTTTGTTACATAATTCATTTCTATATAATATGTAATACTGATCAATATGTACTCTAAAAAACCTACACATTTGATAGGGATGAGAAATGTAGGGGCCGGGGAAAGGCTTAGATCAAATAATATGTTCCCAAAGAAGCTACTTGGAATCCTAGATCTTGCAGTCCAAATAATAAATAGAAGGGGATCATAAAATGTCTGATACTTAGAAGCAGAGAGGAAGGAATAGAGGAGCTAAGGCCTGAAGTGGCTCTTGGAAGAGAATGGTGGGAAAGGAGAAGAAGAAGGAGACTGACAAAGCTAAGGGTGTTTGAAGACGTTTTGTGGAACTCCAGTAGTTTCTAAGCTAAGATAAAATCCAATTTCAAAGGAGGAGTTTAAGAGGAGGTGCTCCAAATTAGCAACAATGTTGCTACTAGAAGACATGAGTTATTCAATGAAAATCTCAGAACCATGCACAGGTTACATCTCTAAACATTAATGGTCACAGAGGTAGCAAAGGAACTCAAAATGATGCACCCCATTGCCAGTAGAGTTTGCCTCCCACTATACTGAGGGTAAGATCCTATTTTTGAAAAACAGTACACTTTTGTCACAGGGCACAGAGAAATCAATCTTAAATTGAAGTAAAGTATCTCCCTGCTGGCTAGCATTCAGAGTGCTGGAAAGTGCTATGCAGACTCCTGGCAGAGTAAAGAAATCAATGGTCTTACCCAGAGCTGCACCCTTCAAACTAAAATATACAATGTGTCTGGTAAGATGTGTGCCCTGGTATAACAGTGACAAGACTGATTATGGGGATAACCAGCTGCTTTCTTGATTGTATTTGAGGGCTGTTTCATGGGAAGGAATCCATGCCTGGTACTGTAAACATAATCAAAACTCATGGTTAGGAAAATTATAGACCCTAGTGGGGAAGCTATTGATGACATATTGCTATTCATGTTCCTAAAGTGCCTTTTAAACATTTATGTTTATCCATATATTATACAATAATATAAATATACATAACATTATATATATATGAATTCTTTTGGAGCATTGAAAACTTTTAATGAGGCATAGATGCTATTATTTGTAGAGTATTATTTCATTAACTCATGGAGTTGAACATGACATTAACTCATGGATTGAACACTGTCCCATGCAACAGATACTATTAGCTTTGATACTGAGGAGATAATAGTGAACAGATGTAAATTCCTTCCTGTGGACTTCATGTTTAGTTTGAGGTAGAATAAAGTAACAACTAAGTGTGAGAAATGTATACTGTATCTTCCAATAGGGGAAATCCAAAATAAATGGAAGAAATGGGGTTGGTCAGAGTGAGTGCTCCCTTAGAAGACAATGTTCCTGTAGCTATAGAATCTGACTTCTAACAGATAAATGTCCAAAGCCAAATATTCTGGTGGAGTAGCTTACCTGGAACGGATCTGGAAGAGCAAAGCACAGAAAACAGGAGAATATGGAATGAAGAGGAAACGTGAACGCGATCAGAGGTCGGATGAATCTAAGGTTGGAGGCCAAGTTAAGAGCAGGTAATCATTAAAAATTCACAAAGGCAATCATTGGACAGCTTTAAACAGAGCAGTGACAGTTTGTTTCAATGAGTTCCTTATCGCTGCTCTGGAGGTGACAGACTATCAAGCGACAAAGTAAGCAACAATTCTTTACCACATGACACTGGACAAATTAACATGTCCACATACTACAGCCACACACATGAAATGAGAGTGTGTTATGCCAGGATAACTAATCAGAATGTGCGAGCAGTTCGCTTTGGGATTCATATGATCTAGAACAGAAGGAAGATGGCAAAAGTCTGTGTGGGATTAAAAAATGATCCTCACGTGGACAAAAGCACAGACTCTACTAGAAACCTCTGTGTATATTTTAGTTATTGAAAGTAACTGCTGTTTTTCTTTTTTTTTTTTTTAAGACATGTGAATAAATGGGTATTTAGTTAGGGCCACATGTTCAGCCTGGTCTCAAGTGTTTATGCATTTAATATTTGTTTAACAAGAAATCTATAGCTAGTTAATTAAATAGCATGCTTAATATCTCATTTTCTTCAGTCGTATGGGTAAATGCTAATTAAATTCCCGAGAATGCTTCAAAATGTAATGTAATAATGAGAACAGCGTCACACACATATTGGCACTGCAGATTTGAATTAATTACATTGCAAGTAGATTTATCTTTCCTATATTTATACCTCAATAGGTGCTTTTCTCTGACAACCACTGGGGATTTAATTTTCATACCAACACATTATTAATTCTAAATTAAATATGTGTAGTAGTTGTTTAAAACTTGCCGAAGCTAGAATTAGTGATGCTTCTTCTAGGTATCCAAATTTGAATCCTCCTGCCTTAAATTCCTGTTGTCTTATGCAGCTATAACATGAATAAGGATGATTACTAAGACAATAAGAAGAATACAGAGGTCGGTCGGAGATTCAAGATGGCGGAGACAAGCAGACGCAGGTAGGCCTGTGGCAGCGGCCCACAGAGGTAGACGGGTCCAGCGGCAGTGGACGACAGGGACATTTAGGCCCAGCGGCAGCTGGCGGAGACATTCAGGCCCAGCGGCGGCCCACAGAGGTGGACAGGCCCTGCGGCAGAGATAAACAGACGGAGGTGGACGGGCCCAGCGCCAGAGGCCGACAGAGACATTCAGGCCCGGCGGCAGCCCACAGAAGTAGACAGGCCACATGGCAGAGAAAGGCGGACGCAAGTCGGCGACTCGCGGAGGTGGAAGGACCCGGTGGCAGCGGCCGACAGGGACATACAGGCCCTGCGGCAACCCGTGGCAGTTCACAGAGGTGGATGGGCCCGGCAGCGGTGGCAAGTGGAGGTAGGTAGGCCCGCGGTGGCAGCCGGCAGAGACATACAGGCCCGTTGGCCGCTCGCAGAGGCAGACAGACCCAGCGGCAGTTGACAGGGACATACAGGCCCGGCGGCGGAGACAGGTGGACCCAGGTGGGCCTGTGGCGGCGGGTCACAGGGGTGGACAGGCCCGGGGACGGAGAGGGGCGGACGCAGCTTGGAACTGGGACGCCCCTAGCCCCAACACCTGGGGAAGAGGTTATCTCCGTGGGTCAGAACCAGGGCGAGTCTGGGCACTCTGTCTGGGGACAGCCCGGGGCCCAACTGCTGATCCTGTGAAACCCAACAACTTGGAGGTGTTGGTGAGACTACCCTGCTCAGCTGAAACCCATCTGGGAGAGGATTCAGATGCCTACAGTTTGAAGTCTGAAGAAACAAGATCAGCTGAGGAGTTGACAAATGAATAAAACGTGACCTGGGAACACAGAAGAAGGCGCTACCCAGCCACTAAACCAGATCACCAGAATCATAAGTATATAATTCACCGACTGAAATCAGCTGTCCCTGAAGAAACAGCCCAATAGCACCAATTTAACCAAGAACCCCTACTAAACCAAGACTAAAAATTAGAACAAGAGAGGCACTCTCAGACACAGACACCACCTGCACCGCACAGAGGAAAAGATGAGTAGACGCCAGTGCAAAAATACAGGCAACAACATAAAGACCTATATGGCAACATCAGAACCTAGTGATTCTACACCTGAAAGACCTAAACATACCATGACAGAAGAAATCAACCCTAAAAATGACTTTAAGAAGATGATAGAGGCCCTTAAAGAAGAAATAAAACATTCCCTCAATGAGGAAATAAAAACTTTCCTTAAAGAGGAAATGAAAAACTACCTTAAAGAGGAAATAAAAACTTTCCTTAAAGTGGAAATGAAAAACTCTCTTAAAGAGGAAATAAAAACTTCCCTTAAAGAGGAAATGAAAAAACTCCATTAAAGAGGAAATAAAAAACTCCCTTAAAGAAATGGAAGAAAAAACGAACAAAAAATGGGAAGAAATCAAATCAAGCCAAGAAAAAGCAATTAAACAGATGAAAGAAACATTCCAAGATCTGAAAAATGAATTTGAGACAATAAAGAAAACACATGCTGAGGGAATGCTGGAAATAGAAATCCTGACAAAACGAACAGGAACTACAGAAACAAGCATAACCAACCGATTGCAAGAGATGGAACAGAGAATCTCTGACACTGAAGACACGATAGAGAAAATAGATTCGTCAGTCAACAAAAACACTAAAGACAAAAAAGTTGTAACACAAAACATCCAGGAAATTTGGGACACCATGAAAAGACCAAACCTAAGAATAATAGGGATAGAAGAAGGAGAAGAATACCAACTCAAAGGCACAGAAAACATATTCAACAAAATCATAGAAGAAAACTTTCCTAACCTAAAGAAAGAAATGCCTATGAAGATACAAGCAGCTTACAGAACACCGAATAGGCTGGATCCCAAAAAAAAGTCCCCTCGCCACATAATAATCAAAACACTAAACACACAGAACAAAGAAAAAATATTAAGAGCCGCAAAGGAAAAAGACCAAGTAACATATAAAGGTAAACCCATCAGAATAACACCAGACTACTCAATAGAGACTATGAAAGCTAGAAGATCATGGACAAATCTCATGCAGACGCTAAGAGACCATGGATGTCAACCCAGACTATTATACCCAACAAAACTCTTAATCACCATAGGCGGAATAAACAAAATATTCCACGATAAAACCAGATTTAATCAATACCTGTCTACAAACCCAGCCCTACAGAAAGCACTAGAAGGAAAAATTCAACCCAAAGAAGCTAAACACACCCATGAAAAATCAAGCAATAGATAATCCCACACCAACATACACCACAGAAGAAACAAGCTGGTGTAGCTATCCTAATATATAGAGAAAAAGGATGTTTCAAAAGAGAAGAAGTCTTGTGGCAATGCCTCAGTGGTCCAGGTAACTACCAGAACTCGGAAAAGTTGGTTGAACTTGGGATTGACTGGGAGGCCAAAGATTTAAAAAGCAGAAGATTCTCTCAAGACACAAGTTGTGTGATAATAGTGTGTTTTGTGTGTGTGAATGAGAATTTGTAAATGTTGAATTCTAGGCTTCGACAATCACTGTCAATGCAGATTAAGTTGCAAGTATTTATGTTTTAAAACTTAAATTATAAAGCTAGTTACGTCTTTCTAACAACTAGTTTTAATGTTTATGAGCATATTTTACCTATATTACCTTTTCAGGATGTTGAGAAAGATGCATCACAAGCACAGGCTGGAGGCTGGGAGCTAGATGGTTTTGAGGAAGAGGTCTTGGTGGACTCTTTCATAGAGCAAAGGGAAGCAATGCCTTCTGGGAAATGAGCTAAGTTTTAATCTAGTCTTTAAGATTAGAAGTCAAAAACAAAAATATTAAGGAAAGGAAAACCTAATTGATCTTTGAAGTATTGTTATGTGGAATTGAGTGGGACTTTTGAGGCCTTTCTTCCAGAAAACAAGGACTTGGTTGTCAGGCCTATATTAGGCCTAAACCTTGGTCCCATGTATTTGTACTTAAATTATTTCAATGGAAAGTGTCTTAGTGATTGGAACTTCTAGTGCAGTTTGGAGTTCTTCCATTTGAAAAATGTGATATTTGCATGGGATTGTTTGAATCTTGTTTTCTAGTCCCTCCCCATCACCACCCTCATAGTCTGAAGGTAGATTTTTCTCTTGATAAAGGAACAAAAAAGGTGAACATCTTGTTTGTAAATAGGTATCTAGTAACTAGTGGTAAACTTGAAATGGTAGAATTCTTTAAAGCCTAATTCTAGGTAGCCTTAAGAAAATGTATCTTAATTATTTTTGAACCTGTATTCACCTTGTTTTTTTCAAATATCTTAAGTTATATTTTCTTTTTCAGAGCTGATTCTTATTTGGGGCTACTTTTTTTTTTTTAATTGAGGCGTAATTCATAAAAGGGTATATTGTTTTGATGAGACTTTTTACAACTGTGGCTGGATGTCTTTCTTTAGTCTTCCAAGAAGGGCCATTTTACTTTTTTAGAGTTACTTTTGAAAGTCATGAGGTCAAAAACTTGGACTACTATGCATGTAAGTGCTAATGCAAATTAAAGCCCAAGTTGACCTCCAGCAGCAGTTCATTCTATGTTGACAGTGAGAGAACACTTTGCGTGTTAGGATACTGTTACTCATGGACTGAAATGCTGAAGAAACCCCTCCCCCTATTTTGTTTTTTGCAAAAATCAAGGTATATTCTAGGGTTTCCTGGTTGACCTCAACAGATAAACTGAGATGATAGTCTTAGTTCAGAAATGATCTGAATGTAGATTTACAGTCTATGTGTACAGCTGGCTAAGTGAGATCGCTTTCACAGTTCTGCATGTATCCCATCGGCTCCCCATTAGTCACTGAACTCTTAAAACTGGTATTGTAACATTATCACAATGTTTTGCGCCAATTTTATAAACTTTACAGTGCAATATGTGTTCCTTTTCTGAAGCAAACCAAAGGTATACTTTTCAAGGTTCTGCTGCTATCAGCAGCGTTGATGGAGGATTCTTTATACATTTGTAATAGATAGAAATAAACCAGAAAAAAAGAAAAAAAAGTGGTGGAGGAAAAGGTGAACACTGCAAGAATACTCAAAAGGGCTGAGAGTTGCAAACGCCAAGAATGGCTTTGCATAGTAAATGGAATAGAACAGCTCTGAACTATAGCTTACTTTTCTTGGTTTGGTCTGACAGAATGATTGAATGCTTTTGTACAAAAATCAGAGCCTTAAAAACAAGGATTTGGTGAGATTGTAAAATGGTGTGCCACTTTGGCAAAACAGTTTGGTGGTTGGTCAAAATGCAAAACATTGTTACTCTGTTACTCAACAATTCTACCCTTAGGAATATATCCTCAAACTACTGAAAATGTGCACCTATGAAACATGTACATGAAGGTTTACAGCAGTGTGTTGCTAATAGTAAAAAAGTTAAAACAACTCAAATAGCTATCAAATACTGGAGAGAAATAAAATGTGGCTTATTCATACAATAGAATATTATTAAGACATAAAAATGAATGAGAAACTGACAGATTAAATGACTTTGGTGAACCTTCATAATTTCATTTGTAGATCTTTCCATTTCTAATTTATAAATATATTTGGGGTTATAAATTATAAATGTACTGCCTCCTGTCAACATTGTATACTTCTATTTGATGATTTCTGTGTCAAACATTATATGGAAATGTTTCCAAGTATTTTCTGTATTAACTGTGAATGAATAGAACAAAATAAATTGCCTGTGATGGAAAAAAAAAGAATAAAAAAGAAACTTAGGTCAAATACACATGAAAAAAAAAAAAAAGAAGAAGAATACAAATTTTGCCTTAGAAATAGTCCAAGGAGTGTGCTGAACGGTACTGCTTCACTATCTTGAGAGTTAAAACTTGCTGTCTGGTCAATCATGTCCTGTAGAAATATATATGTTCTTGCTTTCTAATCTCATTGTTTTTTTTTACCCTTACTGAGGTTGCTGTCTGAATTATGATCCCACCCTGTCTTATTTTAAATGACTTTTTATAATCACCCTGTCCTCATGCATCCATTCTTGATACATCACTAGAATGATCACTCATTTCCAAATCATGAGACTCTCGTTCCTTTAAAAGAGTGTTTTATCTTTAATCACACACAAGTGGAGAGAGAGAGAGAGAGAGAGAGAGAGAGAGAGAGAGAGAGAGAGAGAGAGAGAGAGAGAGAGAGAGAGAACCCCGGGTGGATTGGAATTCACAATTCTGCTGTCTCAGTTTCTGGAATGCTGAGGTTCCAAGTGTCTGACAACATGCCTGCCTTTATTCTGGGAGTCTCTATTTCTCTGTCAAGAACATGTTACCACTTCTTGCTTCTGTGTTCAACATCATAAAATTCTCAATAAACTTTCACTTTTGTGTGTATATTTGTATCTACCCTTCCTGTCTTCACTAACTGCAAACAATTTCTTGCAATTGGCATGCAAGTTCATCCAATGCAATATAAATATTTGTGCTGGTCCTAGATTACTGTGTGTCTATTTTATTTTCTTTTACTTAAATTTACTTTGGGATTGGTTATTGACAATGTATGAATAGGGTTATGAAAAGAACAATAGGCTTTCCTTTCATGTCATGATCAGTTTTCTCTTTAATATTCTCCTGGAACACTTCTCTTTATTGGAATTATTACATATTTTCTGGTTCTTGGTTTGGCATTCGCTTTCAGCCAACAGATTTTTTGATGAGAACTTAATACACTTATTCTCTAATCATTTATTGTTATTCTCATTTGCTTTCTAAAAACAGCTTTGAGAGAAAAGAGTTTATTTGGCTTATATATCTCAATCAGAGACAATCATGGAGGAAATTCAGGGCCAGGATTCAGGCATGAACAGAGGCAGGAATCCTGGAGGAAAACAACTGACTGGCTTGGTGTTATGACTTGCATAGGTTTCTTATATAACCCTAGGGAGGTGATATCACTAACAGTGCACTGAGCTTTCACATAACAACCATTAATAAAGGAAGGACAGAGAAACTGATAACCAGGAGTCATGTTCTACATTGACAGTACTAGTTGAGTAACTTAATAGCTTTAATGTTAATGTTATTTTAGGTAGTGGAAACTGGGGTGAATGTAAACATCTCAAATACATTGGATGATCTACACTCAAGCAATTAAAATATCTATTTTAACAATCTGATCATTAAGGAAAAACGTTATCTTTTAAGAAATTTAAGAAAGTAAGCATAGCAGGTGCTCATAAATATTAGCTTTCATTATGACAAACCTTTTGCTTGTATTGGTAACAAAACAAAGGTTCAGCAACTTCTTTAAGGTAAGTACTATACAGCAAAGATAACAATGGCTATCCTGTTATTTGTTCTACAATAAATAATGAATGCATAGAACATGTAAATAAACAAGAACAAATAAATAATTTAAAAACTGCAGTGCCATCAAATTATACATTTATTCCAAGAAGATAAAGAATTTATTTTTTATGACATTACTACTTCTGGTAGTGTGAAAAATTTTAAGAAAATTTTTTAATTTTTTTATTTCCATATTTGTTTTTATTTTTTTTATTAAGATTTTTTTTTTTATTCAGTCCACATACCAACCACAGAAATGTAACTCAAGCCCATGATACCACATACTTTGGTGGCAGGACATAAAGAAATAAGTCAAAAAGGCAGGCTGGGCAGTGATGCCACACACCTTTAATCCCAGCACTCAGGAGGCAGAGGCAGGTGGATCTTTGTGAGTTCAAGGTTAGTCTGGTCTACAAACTGAGTTCCAGGACATTCAGAGCTGTTACACAGAGAAACCCTAGCTCAAAACAACAACAACAAAATTTTAAGAAATTTACAGTGAGATAGTTCAAAGGGAATGACTGCAAAAGAAATGAAAATAACTTACAAACATGTATACAAATATTCAGAGGTATGAATTTTTTAAAAAGTTTGGAAAATCAGAGGATTTATAGGTCTAGGAAAGAAAAATAATCAAAATTTCTTTTATATTGCCATTCTTTTTATTATTATTATTATTATTATTATTATTATTTTAATTTTATAATTTAATTTAATTTTACAAATCAGCCATGGAGTCCCCTGTCCTCTCTCCTCCTCCCTTCACCCAGGCTGAGCAAAGTATCCCAGCATAGGCCCCAGGCTCCAAAAAGCCAGCTCATGCACTAAGGACAGGTCTCAGTCCCACTGCCTGGGGACCTCCCAAACAGTTCAAGCTAATCAACTGTCTCACTTATCCAGAGGGCCTGATCCAGTTGGGGGCTCCTCAGCTATTAGTTCATAGTCCATGTGTTTCCACTAGTTTGGTTATTTGTCCCTGTGCTTTTTCCAATCATGGTCTCAACATCTCTCACTCATACAGTCCCTCTTCTTTCTTGCTGATTAGACTCCCAGAACTCCATCTGGGGCCTGGCTGTGGATCTCTGCATCAGCTGCCATCAGTCATTGGATGAGAGTTCTGCTAGGACAGTTAGGGTATTTGGCCATCCGATCACCAGAGTAGGTCAGCTAGTCACAACTCCAGGGAGGCTACCTAGTAAAGAGGGTCCTAAGAAAGACACAAGGATCACCCAAAGACAGAGAAATGGATGAGATCTACATGAGCAAACTGGACGTGAAGGGAGGTAATGAAGGGTAAGGGTCAGGGGAAAGGGAGCTTAGGGGAGTGGAAGATCCCAGCTGGATCAAGAACAGAGAGGGAGAACAAGAACAAGCAAATTGCTAGAGAGGTCCACAGAAATACACAAAGATATCTCCACAATAGACTACTGGCAATGGTCAAGAGAAAGCCCGAACTGACCTACTCTCGTGATAGGATGGCCATATTGCCATTCTTAATAATAACCCATAGCCCATTAGAAAATTATTTACATTTTAAAATTATTTTTAATTTTTTTTCATACAATATATTTTGATCACATTATTTCCACTCTCCTATGTCCTCTCAGATCACTACTACCTCCATTCCCAACCAATGTCATATTCTCTCTCTTTCTCTCAAAAAAAATCAGGAATACAAAAACTAAAGACAAACACATCAAACCATAACAACAATAACAAAAAAAATCACTCAAAAAATATTATATAATCTTAGAATACCTTTTTACAGGGTTTACTTATTTCATATAGTGGTTTGTGGTAAAGTTAAAGACCTTCCTTATTCAATATTAAGAGAAACAATTCATCAAAAGTCTCGGATATATTTATTTAGCTTTTAGTTACTAACACAGAATATCAAAAGAATAAATGCAAATAAAGGGAATGTTTGTAAGATGAATCTTAAAAGGTCTTATTAATAAAAACCTAGATCCAGATATTGAGGTTAAAACAGATCAATCAGAAGAGCAAAAAGAAGCTAGCCATGTTCTCACCACTTAGAGATGTTCAACCAAAAAGAGACCTACTTCCCGTATACTCATGCCTATATGCTTTTCTGTTTGGCCATTTCATTTCCTCTCTCTGCTTAGCTTCATCACTTCCTCTTCCTGCCCAGCTCTATCACTTCCTGTCTGTCTGTGCAGACCTCCAGATCTTTATGGTTAGTGCTGGGATTAAAGGTATGTATCACCATGCCTGGCCTGTTTTCAGTGTGGCCTTGAACTCACAGAGATCCAAACAGATCTCTGCCTTGAGTGACAGGATTAAAGGTATGTATCACCATGCCTGTCCTGTTTTCAGTGTGACCTTGAACTCACAGAGATCCAAACAGATCTCTGCCTTGAGTGATGGGATTAAAGTCATGTGCTACTGTTGCCTGACCTCTATGTTTACTATAGTGGCTGGCTTTTTCCTCTGATCCTCAGATAAACTTTATTGGGTACACAGATAAAATTTCACCAGAGAGGTTTATTGGGATTACAGATTTAGCTTTAGAAGATTTGATCTATAGTTGAATGACTCCATTTTAGCCTGTGGAGATGTAGGCATCATGGTAGGGAGAGCTACATGTACAGTTGTCACCAGGAAGCCATGGGAGAAGCAAGAGGGGAACAGGATATCAGTATCTCCACTAAGGGTTCATTTCCAAAGATCCAACTTCCTCTCACAAGGCCCCATCTCCTAAAGGCCTCAGTGTCTTTCTGTAGCACCCTAGGCTGTGCCTTTGGATCACACTCCTGACTCAGACTATAGCACAGGATTAATGACATGATGGGAGTTATATCTCTGCATTTGTGCTAAATGGAATGGGATGTTCTTAGCTCGACCATTGGTCCTTCCCAAGTTCTGAGGATAGTTTCAGTCCCAGCCATCCACTAAGGTAGAGGCATGGTTTGATTGAACTTTACTGTGTTATATCTAATTTTACAGCTTAAAAATTTATTCAGAATTCAACACAAACAATGAGAAAACTATTTATACTCATGGGGAAGGAAAGTGGTGCTTAATTGCCCATTACTAAAGGATTCATGGTGTGTTTATTTAAAATTTTCCCATTGAGAGGAAACCTTTCCATGTGAGTATGGAATTATGGCATTTACTTTCTTCCCTGTAACCTAAGAGTCTTTTGAGGATGTGGAAGAATCTCCAATTCTAGCTGTCCTTACTGAATGTCACTGTTTTTTCATTCCATCCTGCCTTGGATATCCTTTCTTGTTTTGTTTTATTTTGTTTTTTAATTTTTTAATTAATTTATTTTTTTTGTGTGTGTTTTAATTTTTGGTTTTTCAAGACAGGGTTTCTCTGTGTAGCTTTGAGCCTTTCCTGGAACTCACTTTGTAGACCCGGCTGGCCTTGAACTCACACAGATCCACCTGCCTTTTGCCTCCCAAGTGCTGGAATTAAAGGTGTGCACCACCACTGCCCGACTGGATATCATTTCAATGCTTCTAGATTTTAGCTAACATTTGTACCCTGCCTTTCTCCTTCCTGTCTTGTGATCCATATAGCTCTCCCTTTTGAATAATGTGTTGTTCTGAGTACCTCCTTGAGTCTATCTTTGCTTCCATTTATTATCAGCTTTTTCTGTCCCTGGGCAAAATTCCCTGACACTATCTTCAAATGTACATATGTACATACCTGTGCTAAGGCAAGACATTATCTATGTGGGATACATCAATAGCTCTATGTAATAAAAGTAGGAGAAAGATGAAATCTTTTGTGTGGTCAGTCAATATACTGAAAAGAGGTGTCCAATCATTTCTTCCATGTCAAAATATATTTAGAACTTTCATATGCTTCTTCCTTACACTACAGTCCAGGTCATCTGATCTAGCCCTCTCCTTTTAAGCCAATAGTACTTAGGTTTTGAGGAGCATCGGAGTAACTGAAGAGCTGGATGAAATGCATGTCACTGGACTGTGGCTTCCCTAGAAGTTCTCTGTTAGCAAATTGGGGTGACATCGAGAGAGTTTAAACAATTTTATTGTTTTATAGCAACATACATTTATAAACAAAATTTGGTCCTTTTACTCTCTCCATCTTCCCCTCTTTCCCCACATTCTTCTGGATGGCTTATCTCAGCAAGTTCCCTTCTTACTTCCATGTTATTGGGGTGTGTCCTTCTGAATTTCCAGATGATGCTAAGGCTTAAGTTTACAAGAATCATTGTATCACATAAGCCCTGCCCCCAGTCACCATTATAACACTGTTCAAACACTTTTGAACTTCCTTTCCACAATCTCAAATACATGACTGAGACTAACTAGACAGCTGCTATGATGTTTAATGTTATCAACCCAAAAGAATCTAGAATCAGTAAAGACACGAACTTTTGGGCATCCCTGTGAGGAATGATCTTAGGTTGTTTGATGCAACACCATTCCTTGGAATGGGGTCTTGGGCTGAGTAAAAAGAGAAACTGAGCTGAGCAGCAACATCCATTACCCCCTCCTTGATTGTGGATGTAATGTGACTTGTTTCCAATTTGAGGTTTCATTCCATCATGGTGATGAAGTCATTTTGTCAGGAGCTTGTGATGGAATGAAACCTCAAATTGTAAACAAATATACACTTTCCCCAATTGAGTTGCTTTGGTCAGAGTATTTTATCACAACAATAGGTAAAGTAACAAGACAACTATTCTGTTCATTTATGAGCTGGGTGTTTATAGAATTCTTACTAACCCCAGGCACTAAGTTTAAACATTAGTCCCAGAAAGACTGGACCATAATTCCAGTCTTACTATTTATGTCAGAATTTCTATTATCTTTCTTATCAGTGCTTAGAACTGTTCCTAAATCCTTGGATTGCCATTACTAGGAACTCCATGGCAACACTTGGCCTTCTTTCCCACTTCTAACCTGTACAATCAGAATTTTCACCTTATGAAGACCTTAGTTGAATAAGGTGAAAATTGGAACTTGAGAAATACTGCTCTAATGCTATCATTCCTTTAGGTGAACATCCAAGTTCCTCTTTTGTGGACTTTGAAAAAAAGTAGTTAACAAAGTATCTTGTCTGTGATAGAGAGAGAAAAGAAAAGAGGAGCAGCCAAGAATAATTGCCATGTGTCAAGAGTTACATGGTCTCTGTAAAGCTTTAGTGCTGATACAAGCTTGTCTATTCTTTACCACAGAAAGTAACTAATAATTATTGATTATGTTGACCCAAATTGATTTCACTTATAAGCTTATTATGGAATAAAAGAAAACTAAAAATATCTCATCAAAATGGAAGAAGATATCAACTATCCTGTCTTAGGGTGATTGGTTTCATTATTAAATTTTGTTCTTTAAAGATGCAAAGTGATTAGGAGAGAGCATCCACTTTTTTTTGAGCAATGGATTAACCATAGAATTAGACATTTTATTTCACAAAGTGAATCCTTGTGAAGATGTTATGTTTCTCATACTTGTTCAATAAATTAACACTGCATCCTTATCACTATTTCCCATTTCCAACTCCTCCCAGATCCTCTGGTGTTTTGATCTTCCCTTTCCCCGAAATTGGAATTATCATTTAGAGTTGTTTTGTTTTAAGAGATGTCAACATTTGACATTTTAGTCATTTCAAATTAAGATGTAATAAATAAAATAAATAAAATGAGGATTATAGAAATCTAGAATTTAGACTAATAACTTTGACCTTGAGGGTATGCAACACTTGGGACATCCAGAATCATGATCAATGTTGACTCTTATAGTTAGTGGGCTATTAAGAAATAAGGGAGCACTGGGCAATGTTGGTGCACTTCTTTAATCCCAGCACCCAGGAGACAGAGGCAGGTGGATCTCTGTGAGTTCAAGGCCAGCTTGGTCTAAAAAGTGAGTTTCAGCACAGATCCAGGATGACACAAGTAAACCCTGTCTGGAAACAGAGGGTGGGGGAAGAAGAAAGAGAAGAAGAAAAGAAGAAATGAGGGATCATCTGTATTCTAGATGTTCAAAATTGATGGGAAAAAACATCAAATGTCAGCAATATCCAGTCTTAGTAAGAGGTTGATATTTAGTTTGACATATGATTTAACATTTTCAATGAATTGTTTACTATATAAACATTTCAAAATGATAATAAACATCTCTTGATATTTATAAATTATCACCAGAGGACTGTAGCTGAAGTTTTCTTGGTCCTGCCTAGCCCACAGTCAGGACAAATCTCTCCCACTAGTGTTCCCCAAGGAAACACACAGAGACTTATATTACTTATAAACTGCATGGCCATGGCAGGCTTCTTGCTATCTGTTTTTATATCTTAAATTAATCCATTTCCATAAATCTATACCTTGCCACGTGGCTTGTGGCTTACCGGTATCTTAACATCTGCTTCTCATTGTGGTGGCTAGCAGTGTCTCCCTCATTCTGCCTTCCTGTTCCCCCAATTTACCTCTCTGCTAGTCCCGCCTCTACTCCCTGCCTGGCTACTGGCCAATCAGAGTTTTATTTATCAATCAACCATAGCAATACATTCACAGCATAGAGAACATCTCACAGCAGAGGACACAGCTTCTTTTTGAAGTGGTTGAATGATGAACAACAAAGGAAAGTATATCTCAAAGCAGGAAGATCCACCTAAATTTTGTTGATTAGTAATTAACATCAGTAATTAAAACTCAACTGTTTTGTTTAGGTTTGGTGGAGGATACTTATGATCCCAGCACTTATGTAATAATCCCTGACTAGTAACTTCAGGCCAATACTGCTCTTAATATTGAGTCCATCTGTGCTTAAATCTGAAGATTTTTGGGAAAGATACATGACATTTTCAAATTGAAGAAATTAGTCACAAGCAGAACACAGAGTTAATGCCTCCCCAAATTTCAGGGAATCTTAGAGTTAATCATATTCTTTTGTCTTACTTCATTTCAAAGGTGAAAAATTGAGTCTTACAAGTACCAGAATGACCTTCTTGAGGTCAAGCATAACTTGATTAGAACTGGAATCCAGAGACCAGAGATTGGCTCAGTGGTTAACAGCATTTGTTGTTGCCTGTGTCCCAAGGTTCAATTCCACATGGAGGCTCACCTCCTCAGGCACCAGGTATACATGTGGTACACAGATATATATGCACGTAAGACATCCATACACATAAGTTAACAAAAATGTATCTAAGAAAAGGGAAGATTTAGAAACCAGGTCTTCAGAGTTCCACTTCAATGTGTCTTTGTGCCATAATTAGATAGACTGATTAACTTAAGTTGCTAAGTAGGCCAGGGCACTAAAAGGGTTTGTTCTCCTCACCTCCTGCTGTTGTGTAAGTCCCACTCATCAGCACCACTCCAGCTCCACCCTCAAATAATCTCTGTGATTCATTCCACCTTCCACTGCTGTGTAAAATTTGTGCTTAAGATCCAGCAAAAGCCTGCTTACGGGAAATTGTAGGACAGAGTGTTTCAGAGATGCCTGGAGGATATGTTTGGTTATTGATGCTCTCAGATGCATGAGCTGTATTCTTTTGAAATGGACAGACGATGACAACAGCTCTTACTGAAGTGGTGTTTCCTTCCCCTCAGGGCTTTGCTGCAGGAGGCATGAGAAATATGGGAGGATTACTTCATTTTGTTTATTTATTTATTTAGTCATCTTACAATCTGTGGTCATCACCTCCTCTCATCAAACCCTGACCCACAAATTCAATTAGAGAGCTTTCCTGGAAATCTGCTCTTTCTTTAGGTTCACCTGCAGGGTAAGAAGGAATACATGTTGGCCAGAAGTCAAAGACAGTGCAAACATCCTCTGATCAAATTACTTTAAGTCCATATTTCTATTAAATTTCCAGTAAAGTATGCACAATAAATCATATCATGTGAAATTAATTGTTTCAATGAGGCATTTAATTTTGCACAATCCATTGCTCTGCATGTATATTAGCTAAATATTTATGAGTTGATTATTTCCAAAGCAGTCAGATTTGTTAAGGGTGGAAGATAACTATCTTTGCATATGATTTGCACAAGATTTTTTTTCTAAATGATTACTAAAGTGTCAAAGTTGTAAAGAATATTTGTACATTTTATAAAAAATTGAACATAATGATTTAGCTTTTCAATTATGCCCCAAGCCTATTACATAAAGCATGGCATAAAGTCTATCAGTTTAAAGGCATCTTGCACATGTCTACCCATCAAATTATATATCACAACCAATAGTATCCTCCTTCTAGGAAGTTGCTCATTGTAGGGACACAAAAATGTCACCTTAACCTTGAAGTAATAATAACACTAAAAATCCTGATCAGGAAAATCGCTTTCATTTTTGTAAAGAAAAAGGAAATAATTGTGTTCAACTGTATAATTTCTTTGAATTTTTTCATGATTATATAATTAAAAGCTAAACAAACTAGTAATAAATCTGATATAAATTTTTCCTTTGGCTGTTTTGTGATCTAGAAGCAAAGGCTGTTCTTATACCTTCTCTGTTACTTCACTACAAAATCTGCAAAGGTCATCTAAGTGCTGCCTGTTCAACATGACATTTTATTTGAAAGGTATTTACTTAGTATTTGTATTTGAATACATTTTTTGGATTTGATAGAATAAAATGGATGTCTTTAAAGGGAGGATGGAGTAAACGGTGTGGGAGATGATAGCTAATGGACAGAAATTTTTGCACAATCATTGGAGCAATTAATGGATGCTCAAGATATTCTTGTGTATATAAATGACAATATAAATTCATAGAGGTACAGCATGAACATTGATTTTTAAGCAAAAAACCAACTTCAGAAGACTATGATACATAATTATCAGAATAATTTTAACCAAGCATAATGACACAGGCCTGGAATGCCAACACTCAGGAATCAGAGATAAAAGTATCAATTTTGATACTACACTGGGCTACATAATGAGACCCAATCTCCAACAAGCAAACAAGACATCAGTAAGAAAATAAAGTTGAATTTCTACTTGTCAAGTTGATCTAAACACTAAGATGCTTTCATTTGTGACACATGTCACAAATAGAGCTAAGCACTAATCATAATGACGGTAAGTACTATCACCCATGTGAGAATTAAGTAATACTAAACTTAGTTCTTTTTTCAAACACATTTTCAAAACATGATTAAATAAGTTAAATTTTGGCAGCCTCAGAAAAATAAAGATTACATGTTCAAAGACATGCATGTGAAGAATGTTAGATATGAATTTGTGATTGTGTGTGTGTTTTTGCTTGTGCATGCATGTGTTCATGTGTGTGTGTGTGTGTGTGTGTGTGTGTGTGTGTGTGTGTGTGTGTGATATGGAAGTAGAAAGACAGAAATGACAGAGTGATAGTTTTAAATGGAGAAGGGACAGGAAAATACAGAAGTGTAATGATGAGCCAGTGTGACATGAAAGTAGAAAAAGTTATTTGGATGGAGATCAACAAGAGAGGAAGGAGAACTGGGAGGGAAAGGAGTTAAGAACTATTCCTTGGCCTTCTGCAGTATCTATTTTTCTTTCTGTCTAATTTACCACCACTCTTTCATCTTGCTTACTAAGGCTACCTGACTTAGCTTTCTAAAATGTCAATATGATCTGTAGACAACATTACTAATGATAATCCTGTGATAAAAAGGAGAGGATGCATATGAACTCTAAGGAGGTCAATTTACAGTGTCATATTGACTGGAATTAGAATTACCTTGGAAGCATACCTCTGGCTGTGTCCATTAAGGATGTTTCCAGAGGGATTTAACTGAGAAGAAATGACCAGTTCTGCATCCAAGCAGCATCACTATTCTATGGGCTATGATATTTTGCTGAATAAACAAGGAAGTAAAAGAAATCCACTTTAGCATTAGCATTCATCACTAATTTGTGACAGCACACTCCCTGTGACCACATCTCATTCTCCAAGACCCTTTCTATCCCCAGTCAACAGACTGTAATGCCTATGCCTTCAGTAAAATAAATCTTTGCTCGATTTACTTGATTCTTGTTGGATCTTTGGTCACAGAAACAGGAAAATTGATTACTACAGAATACTGGTAACAGGCCTGAGTTCATTGCTTCCATAAGCTAAAACTTGTAGTTCCAATGCTTATGGAAGGGGTTTGTGGGAGGAATATGGAAGAATTTTGGAGCAGGAGGTTAATGAAAGCTTCACATATTGTAAGCAGAATGACTGGGCCATTCAGGTGGGAGTTTGGAAGACAAGATGCTGACAGGTATACAGATGGTGGAGACTGCTCAAGAGGTTTCAGAGAGGAGTGAGGTTGTCTCCATGACTGAGATAGAAGCCATTAGTCTTACATTCTGGAGCGGGGAAAATGGCTTACATCTACCCATATCCTGAAAAACTGAATAAAACTGAATTCGGAAATAAGAGAATGAGTTGTTTGGCCAAAGGTTTAAGGCAGTGAAAACTTTAGACTATGGCATGGCTATTCTCACTGGGTTTATTGAGGTTTATAATGAGAATTTAAATAAAGAAGACCTTAAAAATTGTAGTTTATTATAGAAAGGAGTGTGAACATGCTTCAAGTTCCAGAAAGGATGGATGGATTGAATGTATCAAAAATTTGGTGCAATTAAAAATAAAAAATAAAGTCTTACTTTGTAGTAGAAAAATAGGAAAGGTTCCCTGAGAGCAATAACATCCACTGAAAATTCCAACTTATATAAATACAAATTCACTTGAAAGTGGGAAAGCCTGGCCTGGGATTGCTACCATCAAAATCCCCTGCTCAAACTGTTTTTTAAATTTCGGCTTTGGAGGAACACAAAGGCTGCTACAGTTAAAGTTCAAGAGAGTCCTGGTACAACTCTTGCTGATAGTAATGTTTAGCTTCATCCAGGAGTTGCTGATTTTACAGGCATTCAAGTTACAAGAGTAAGGGGGTCTTGAGGCCTGCAGAAATGTTGCAAAAAGCAGCTGTGGCTATGCAATATGAACAGGGCATTATTTTCTGTGCTGAGCTACTGAGAAGGCTATGCATGAAGCTGTAAATGTGCAGACTAAGTTATAATGGAGACTCCAGGGTATTGAAAATTCCAAGAATATGGGAAGTATGCTGAGGAGCTTTCTAAGCACCAAGTAGAGCCAGGCCAAGAGGGAATTCATATGTTCTAGAGGCTATAGAGGTGGACAGTAGGACTGAGTTGCCTGCTACAGTCCAGAAAATGCCAAGAGCACTAGATTCCAGACATAGAGTTTTGAAATTTGGCATGTGCTCTTCAAGTTTTCAGTATTGCTTTGGACTTTGATATTCTCCCATTTCTCCCTCTAAGAATGAAAATGTACTCAGTGACATTGTACAATGGAATTATACAAGTGTTTTAGGTTTGTTTTTATTTTGTTTTTACAGTGAGCTTATAATTAAGAGGTTGCCTTGAATCTCAAAAGGATATTTTAATTTGGAGATTTCAACCAGTGTTGGACTTAATAAGACCTGGAGAATTAGCAGACATGAAATCATGAACACTGGAAAATCAGAGGTGAAATGCTGCAGCTTAAAGGTGATGTTTCAGTGGTCAAGTAGACAGAGGGAGGATTTTAGTGGTTAGTCCCCATTGTCAGTTTGAATGAACTAGGAGTTACCTGGAGGACACACTTCTGAATAAAAAGGCAAACAGGAAGATGCCATCTGCGCATCAACATTGACCTTGCTTCCTGACATTTACAGGATGTGACAAACCAAGCATACCCCTTCTGGTTTGTGTTCCTTAGCACACTGGACTTTATTCCCTGAACCATGTGAAAAATGAATCCTTTCCTTAAGTTGCTTCTTGCCACATATTTGCTTACAGCAACATAGCAGTGACTAAAGTAAACTTTTAAATTGCCTGGATTAATTACTTTGAAATTTATATTTCTCTCTGAATGAGTTAGCTAAATTGTGTAGTAGAAATCATGGTATAAACATTATACCTGATTTGCAACAAATACTGTATTTGTAATATGCATGTTATTCATTGATTAATTAAATCAATATTAATGGGTCAGTTGTGGGTCCAACACCCTATTAGGCACTGATAATTCAATAATTCAAATTTAAGTACTATGTAATCACTTTTGTGAAGCATGTCTCATAAAAAAAATTTGAAGAGAAAACAGATTATCATGTAACTGTTAAATTGAACCCAGAATGTTTGACTGTGTGTGTGTGTGAGTGTGTGTGTGTGTGTGTGTGTGTGTGTGTGTGTGTGTGTGTATATGTGTATGTGGTGAGTGTGAATATGTGCTCCTCTGGCCAAGGTTACGGAAATCCTCCCTGAAGGTAACATGCTGGATTAAGGTCATGAGATCTGAGTCTTAACTATGTGAGGATTTTTCAGATATAGAATGTATTCTTAAAGAATAGGTTTGTACATAAATGATCATAAAGTTTAGACATTCAGAGGTATATGTGTGATACAGTGTAGGAAACATTAGTTTTAAAACTGTTAAAATCTTTTTGGAAACACCATTTGAAAACTCATTGAAATCATGATGCATGATATAACTTGGCATGATGAAGAACATGAGCTTGTAGCAAATTATACCTACACTTAGAGATGATAAATTCTACAATTTTGAGAAATTTTATGACTTGTGTGATTCAGGTTTTCTCTCTGTTAAGTCTCATTATTAAAAATAATGTCATAACAGGCTTTAGGCTTGAATATTATCAGAATTACATTAAACAATTTACAATGTTACAGAATTAAGTGAAACAATTTACAGAAATCGCTCTTAAAGTTGAATGTCAAATGATCATTCTGTAAATGTCACCCCCATCATTTTGATTTTACTTATAAGCCATATCAAATGGACTTTATTTATAATACATCTTCTATACCCACAGAGGTGTGTCCTCAGAATTGTTACTTAAAAAAGACTGATACTATCTATTATTTTCTTTTCTATTCATCTCTATGACTTTTTAAAAATCATTTCTACCCCAAATTAAACTTATATTCAACAGCTCAAATGTAGCTACAGTCGTGGAGATTTATAATGAAGAAACAGTCAGGGTATTTTATATTTGAATGGACTAGTAAGTTAAAAAAAATTAAGAACTAGACTGTATATCAGTGCAATTCTAGAAATTTTCATTGTTTTATACTCTGAGGTATGAATTTGTAGGCATTTAAAAACTTACATTTCTGAAAGAAATCAATAGATAGGTATCCATGATGAAATTAGTTAAATCATCAGTCAGAAAAATTTTAGGGTCCTGTCATTAGTATGTAAAGAGGCAACGTTGGCCTCTGTGATCACAACACTTCCAGGATGATGACAGTTGTTTATCTCACAAATATGCAATGCTCACCCTGCCTTTCACCTCTCAGTACTTTCATTCTGTCAACAGTCGGCATTTATTATCTGCAGGAAGAAAGAGATTATCTTCAGCATGGCTTTTACTATGATTAATGTGAAGAATAATCATTGAAGGGTACAGTTTCATAAAGGAAACAAATGCCTGTCTTTATGGATTATTGAAAATCATAATGTTTCATCTTGTGGAGGAAAATGAAATGATCAAATACCAGTTTGCAGCATTCAAAGGGAATATAGATAACATTCAGATATAGTCAGTGATCATCCATAAAGCAAGCAATGCATTACATGCTATTCATATATGTATTAAGGCTGTTGAACAAGATGCACTGTGCAGAAGAGGAGAGAGTTGAGACAAAGGCAAGCAAGCTTGCTTCTTTGATGTATTGCCAGACATAAAATGTTGGAATTTCTTTTAGCTTCATGTTTATAAAACACTTAAGTTTTGATTTGACCCTCTGAAGATCTCACAGAAAGAAACAAACAACAAAGATTTATACAACTTTCTTTGCTCTATATAAGTTTTTATCCACTCCTGCTCCCCTCTCTCTCATCTCCAGAACACATCTTAAGTCTATTCACTTACTCTATCAACATTAATATCATCTATCTCCACTCATATTTGCCTGGATTCTCAGAAGCCTCCTCACATTACTAAAATCTTTTCTCAGTATAGAAACCAGAGCAATCTTTCAAAAGTACAAGTTGTGCCATCCAATTTCATTGTTTAAACATTGTTTATGGTTTAAGATTAAATTTAGAATAATGTCTGTACTTCTAATGGGGGACCATTAATTGTATCTGATCTGGAGTCAATAGCCTCATGTTTGGCATCCATTGATTAACCTATGACCTACTGAGTGCAGTTTTTCTCATTTTAGTTCTTCTATGGGACCTCAGGCTTTCATTCATATTTTTTTTCAATCCTCATATATGTCTACTACTATTTCCTTAGCACAATTCCTGCTTATACTTAGGACCCAGTCAAAAAGCACAGATCTAGCCAGGCAGTGGTGCCACATGCCTTTAATCTCAGCACTCAGGATGCAGAGCCAGGTGGATCTCTGTGAGTTCGAGGACAGCCTGGTCTACAGAGCAAGATCCAGGATAGGCACCAAAACTACATAGAGAAACCTTGTCTCGGGGGGGGGGGGGAAAGAAAAAAAAGAAAAAAAAGCACAGATCTAAAATTTTGTCATAATAGCATCCTAATTCCAGGTGTGAAAATATCCTTTGTTATCTCAGCCTATGTAAGAAATCACTACATGATGTGGTCTCTGAATATTACACTTAAGTTGCCTAGGACCCTATCATGCTATCATGTAGAAAGGAATTGGCAGAGCTAATCTATATCTGCAGCATTAAACACTGGCAAGAGTACCTCAAAGGCTTGGGATAGAAAATGCAAGATTTAGCCTCATTTGTAAATGAGCTATGGTAACAAAACACAAGGACACCTGTGATTGCTGAGGCTCTTGGACACTTTTCCTTTGCCTCTCGGAAATATTTCCAAGTGCTTTTCCCAACAAATAAGTCTTAGTGCTGCTGGATTTCTTGCCTGGCAATTTTGGCCTCTCAGGAAGTACAATTCCAGACTCAGCTTTCAAACCCACATAGTTAATGTTATTTTCAATACCTAAATTTGAGGGGTTTTCTCAATAGTAGGTAACTACTACAGTTTTTAAATTTTTAACTAATTAATTAATTTACTTTATATCTCTACCACAGTTTCCCCTCCCTCTCCTGGCCCCTGTCAATCGACCCCTCCTCGGCATTAGCTCAGAAAGGGGCAGGCCTACAACCGGCATCAGCAAAGCATGGCTAATCAAGCTACAATAAGAATGAGCACCCCCTCCTGTATTCAGCCTGGGCAAGAAAATATGGCATGAGGAATAGGATCCCAATAACCAGCCAAAACACCAGGGACAGACTTGCTTGCATTGCCAGGAGTCCCACATACAGACCAAGCTATACAACTGGCATATACATGCAGAGGGCCTAGGTCAGTCCCATGCAAGCTCCATGATTGTTTGTTCACACTCTGTGAATTCCCATGAGCCAGGCTAGTCATTTTTTGTGGGTTTTTAAATGTGTACCATCACACCATCTTATAGAGAATAAGAAAATAAAATAATGGCATAGAATCAAAACAAGGTTGAAAACCATTGTAATTGAATCAGGTTAGGCAACTGATTGGGTTCAGCTTCTCTATCAAACCCAGTTCTCTGTCCACAGGTATACTATTCCTTTTAAAACTATATAGGGTTATTGAGGTATAATTAATATTTGTTTCAAGTATAACACAGATTGTACAATTATATAAGCATTATATGACTAAATGTTCAAATCTCATATAATTAGTAAGGTCTATCTGCTGTCTACCGAAATTTATGACTGATTTAAAACTTTTTTCTTCTTTTCTTGTGCTGTCTTTTACACAGATCTACATAATCACTGATTAAAATTTGCTTTGCCCAAGTTATTGTCTTTTGCTGATAAATTTGTTGTGAACATCTCTAGATGAAGTATTTATGTAGAAATTACTGCTGCTTTTTCCCGTCTTAATACCTTAGGTTAGGATGTCTGATTCACATAGCAGGAAACTTTGATTACTTGAGACACAGCCACAGAGAGGAGTCATACCATTTTATTTTCTAGCCAACATGTATGGAAATCCCAGAAGTTTCACGTTTTTTTTTGTTTGTTTGTTTGTTTGTTTGTTTGTTTTTTTGAGACAGGGTTTCTCTGTGTAGCTTTGCGCCTTTCCTGGAGCTCACTTGGTAGCCCAGGCTGGCCTCAAACTCAGCCTGCCTCTGCCTCCCGAGTGCTGGGATTAAAGGCGTGCGCCACGACCGCCCGGCTTAAGTTTCACGTTCTTGCCAAGAGCTGGCACATATGCTGTTCAATACCATAGTCACTTCAAATGGCATAGGGTTTTTGTTCACTGTTCTCCAATGGCTAGCTCTCTGTATTGCTTCATATGCTTATTTTCTATCCATAATTCACTTATTCATGTTGCTATGTCTTTTCAAATGTTTTAAATAGTTCTGATTGGCTTATATACCTTGCTACCAAGTTAGTGAGATTATATTTTCTCTCTATATATACTTATGTTATGGAATGTCTCCTTTTACCTTGTGTATTTTTTCTCAATTATTCTTATTTCTGAAAGCCAACTACAAGCTGAGAAGTGGTAAAACCAAACAAACACAGATGCTCAGTACAAACTTAGTTGGATTAAATCAGAACCTCTGGATAAGGGTGAAGGACTTAAACCTTACAGAAAACTTTCTAGTTTGAGAAGTCTGATTCATTTATTCTGGTGGGATAGTTATGGTATTTTCTCATTCTGATGTTGCCAATGAGAAATAGAAATTCAGGAATGTGATAAGTGAAACTAGCCTAGATAATAAGATGAAGCAATGATTAAAATCAAGATTTAATTACAAGGAGTTTGCACCTAATTATTCCCATGTTGCTAAGCCTGTATGGTACAAACAATAGAAGAAAAGTTGTCTGAAGTTAGCAATAAGAATAACAAGAGATGTTCAGAAGAACCAAAAGAATGATGCCCATGTTTGTCACAAAGCTTACTCAGAAGCATTTGCTAAATGTCATGCAAATGTAGGAAGTGAAATGGCCAGTATTAAACAGCTTTATATAAAGCCTGCACCACATTAATATCTTTCCTGTGAGGCTTCAAATCCCATGCTTTTCTGAAGTTTATGAGTAAAACAGTTCTTCCACTGTTGTCCTTTCTAATCTTCCTGTTATTAGCTCAGTTTGTGGACCACTGACAGCTACAGAAGTTGCATTTGTAGGACTGACACTGTGATTTTTCTGAGAGCATTTCACTCTGTATTTGAGACAATCTGCTATCCACAGAAGAAGGTAATTACAGTGCATAGGACCTGCATTGCAAGCATTCCGCTCTGTCTGCCCATTTGAATTTTGCCTGTCTTTTCAGACCCAGGTCCAATTTCTTTTCCTTTGAAAAGTTTTCCTTGACCCTTCTAATCCTCTTGTGATTATTGTCACTTCCACTTACATGGCAATTTATCAAGAACTGTCTGATGACTTACAGTCTTACTGTTCTTTTCTTCAGTAGTTATTTTTTCAGTGAACTGTAATTTATTTTAATCAAATATAAATTCAGATTTTTCTTAAATTATCAGATTGTTTGTTGTTTCCTAAATTATTAAACAAATTTGGTCCTTACAGAGTGTTCAATACTGAATAATGTACTTCTGTGTGGGTAAACGCTTTAATTGATTTCCTTAAGTGTAACAGCAACAATTTATGACTATTATTTTCGTTAAGATCATTAAATGAAAAGCTGATCTTATGCCAAGCATCAGGTCATCGATTTCACAGAACCTATTGTTGACGTCCTTTAGATTTTCTAGCATTGGTTAAACATTTTGTCTAAAGTAGTTGCCTTCAAGAATTTGAGCATATCAACAATAATTGAGAAATTAGTCATTGATTATTTTGGGAAAAAAAAAGAAGAATGATAAAAATAAATCTAAGGCCGGGTGGTGGTGGCACACGCCTTTAATCCCAGCACTCGGGAGACAGAGGCAGGCTGAGTTCGAGGCCAGCCTGGGCTACCAAGTGAGTTCCAGGAAAGGCACAAAGCTACACAGAGAAACCCTGTCTCGAAAAACCAAAATAAAATAAAATAAAATAAAATAAAATAAAATAAAATAAATCTAAGGAAGTATAGCAAAGCAGGTATCAATGATGGAGTGTTAGAAATAAAAAATGATGGTCTGAGTTCAGCACTCATCTCATTGAGATGCTGATTAATGGGTTTAGGGCTTCTGACTGAAATGAATATGCAGGTATTTCTCAGGAGATGAAAGACAATATCTATGGTAAGAAAGGTTGAGGGATATGTGTGGATCTAAGGACTCTCATGGCCTGTGCCTGTATGCAGTGGTTGTAGAAATCAGAGCCTAGCAGTCAGAAACTGCTATAAAGCTACTGCACAGGGGATAGTGATAAGCACATCGTGTATTGTTGAGATGTGTGATTTTACAGTGTCAATAATTAGAGGCCAAGTTCCTGACTTTCAAAGAAAATTGGTGAAATGGTGAATAGGAGTACTTTAGAAGAAGGAAACCTTTGATATTTCTTCATTTCTCTCATTACCTAATTAAGTTACTGGATCTCAAAGAAAATAGACACAAGTATATTCTGTTGTGTAACCATGGTTCTACTAAAAGGCTAAATTGTCTGTATGACTCTGCAGTGGGGAGGGATGTTCCCTCTTCTCATTTTCTATACATATGCAAATATATTTACATACGGAAATTAAAGTAAAAGACACCTATCATTTCTCCTTTGTCCAGTTTCATGTTGAGATGCTAGCAAGCATTTAATATTGTCTTCCCAGTTCTACTGCCTCAATAGTTTCTACACTTTAAGGGGAGATCACCTGATATTTATTATGTCTTCTCATTGTCTTGAGATTCACCAGGTGTATATATAGCTCATGGAATTAAAAAAGTTATTCATGTAAATTATTTGAACATATTTGAAAACATTTCTATTTCTTACCTGGAGTTTTGCGCATTTTTTTATTTATTATTTGTGTCTTTCACATTACGTATATGTTTTTAATCACGTTCTTGAACCAACATCATTCCTCAGAACAGTAATTATGATACATTCCCATGGGACTGTGAACTCTAAGATGGTATTACTTTAAGATATTCTTCAAGCCTCAGGTCAATAGATTTGTGTAGGATGCAAATCGGCTAAGTCTATGGCATGAACGTCCAAAATGACATTACTCTAATATATTCTCCAGGCTTCAGGTTGATAGATTTGTGCAGTATGCAAATGAGCTAATGCCATGGTCATAAAACCTACATCTTAGATGTTGTCTCAGTGATTTACAGATATACTCTAAAATCTAGCCTACACCCCCTTCAACTACACTTCTGTATCCGTTCTATGTTTTTCTTTGTGATTCATCCATTTTGGTTTTCTTATCAGTGATCAACTGCAGTGAACTCTTCCCGGAACCATTCTGTGCTCTGTCTCCAATGCATAACTGCCCCTATTCTCTGCCCAGTTAGTTCTTGAACACAGAGTATTTGATATGCACCTCCCTCAGTGTCCCACGGTTTAGACCAGAACACGTCCTTGTACTTTCCAATGGAGCCAGTTTCCTTTTTAGCAGTTTGTCCCATGTATAACTAAGTTGTAACTTATTTCTGACTCTCCATGAATATTCCATTTTCCAAATCTCCATACGTGAAGTTCTCAGCCAGTGAGACCAGGTTGTTGTGCCTGATGGTGTCTCTTGAATCCCTTTTCTCCATTCAAGTCCTTATATTTTAAATTCAAGTCCTGTGTATTTTTAAAAAAGAGACTTCTTTCTAAGTGTTCGATCGAACTTTCCAAATCATTGAGCCCAGTTAAATTTCCAACATCCATTATTTAACAACTTTTTGAATACGAAATTATTTGTAAGCAAAGTTTTGATTCATTGGTACTTCTGTATTTAGACACCGTGGAAGGAGAGCGATGTAAACAAATGCATTTCTCACATTGCTGCAAGCTTTGGATGAAAGCTGCAGTAGGTCTGGAATCTGTCAGTAGTCCGTTTATTGGTCTTTGTAAGGAGGCATTAATAACTTCATAATAGGGGAATTAATACTATTCATGAGCATTTTTCCCTTATGATCTAATCGACCCCAGAGACCCTGATTCCAAATGCTATCATAGGTTAGATCTCAATTTAAGAATTTATACAATGGCAAGATTACTCAATCTACTATAAAAAAGGAACAAAGATTTTTTGATTCTTACTGTCTTTTATTTGGTCAGTTTTCTCCTTTCGGGGCATTTTTTCTATTTATTTTATTTTTAAATACAGGCTTTTAGTATGTATGACCAGCTTGAAACAGCTTTCACTCTAATACTGAGCAACCTCTGTATACTAGCTTGTCAGTCCACACTCTCACCTTAAGGATAAGAGAATGAAACTCTGGACATGGACAGATATTTGTCAGCAAGTGGGGCTGGTATTAATGTCCGGGGAGGGTTTTTTTTTTATTATTTTCAGTTTTTCAAATTCTTTCACATTTGTGTGCTTTAAGAAAACTACTAATCCCCGAGAAATTATTTTTTGTGTGTGATTATAATTACAACAATTTCTCCTTCTTTTTCTTCTTTCCAAACCTCCCAATATGTCCCTTCTTGCTCTCTTTCAAATTTATGGACTTCTTTCATTGTTATTGCATATGTATATGTATATACCCTAAATAAAAAAGCTCAGTCTATATAATGTTAATTATATTTATATATTCAGAACTGACCATTTGATACTGGACAACCAAATGGTGTGCTCTTCCCTGGGAAAGATTATTTCTCTTAATCTCAGCATTCTTTAGTGAATCTTTAGGGAAGTAATATAGAAAACATAAGAATATAGGTACGTGGAAGCCTTTAAAGCAAATAAACATTGTTTCTTTCTCTATAAGGCATCCTTTAAGACCTCTGTGATGAAGCTGGACCCGGAATAATTTAAATAAAATATGATAGAAATTGTTTTTATTTTATGCTTTAGTTTTCCAATGCAACTTTCAGTTTGTACATTATTATCATTGCCAATAACTGTTTTAAAAAATATTATAAATAAAATATGTAGGAGTCATAAAACTCTAGAGGCCATGGACTCCACTGGACAGAAGCTAAGTTTCTTTCATGAGTTTTTTCTCAGCTAGACTCTTAACTAATTCCCTTAACATTTCCACTTATATGTACATGAGTAATTGGAAAGTTTCACACCTTTCCAATGGAAAGTGCTGCAGGGATCGCCGACTTTGTAGGGGGAGTCAGGTATTCTGCCTCTCTTTTGGCTCTGTCAGGGAAGGGAAAGCCTTTCAATTCTCTCTCCAGTTGTCTAGGCTGTTCTTCCCTGCAGCATGTTAATTGCCTGTTTCCAAGGACACGGGTTTAGAAAAAAAGGTAAGAATAAATGCTCTCACTGCTGACAATCCACACATTATCACCTTAAGCTTAACCTAATTAGACTGAGCCACTCGTCAGACGTGTTGACCTTCAGAGAGAACATTGTTAGTGTCTGCAGTCAACCATGTATATTTCCTAACAAATATCACCCCTCAGGAAAGATAAGTAAGATGCTCATACCGAACCTATGATTTGTGAATAGTTTTGACTCAGTTAGTGCCTGTTCGTTCAATAAGACCCTCAAAATAATAACAATATTCATAATAGTATGCTATATTAATGAGGCTTTGCTCATTCTTTAAAATTTGTATAGTGATTTCCCAAACATTGTGTGTTAAAACTAATCAGTCTTTATGAAAACTGGAGAGATCTGAGTTGGGAGAAGAAAATATACTTTCTCAAATGTTACAATCTTCAAATATGCTAAGAAAAGGTGCAACCCAAACAAATTATAACATGTTGGGGGATTTTCTGTGTCATTCCCAGGTAAGGGGCTGGGATCTAATTGCTTTGGAAAACACAGTACCTTTTTTTTTTTTTTTACAGAAGAATTGGTACCCTGCTGTTGGGATTACTGCACCAGAAGATAGGGAAGCTCATTAGAGTCTTGAAGAAAAAACTACTCAGTTTATTCACATTTGTAAATAACACAGTGAGGGAAAATAAAAAGGCCACTGGAAAGAAAACACTGCTATCTACCAAGTACAATAGAGTGAATGTGCCAAATACAGGGTACAATTGCAGAAAGTACTTAGCATCCAACAAGTAAATGCATTTTCTTGTTTTTGTATTGTGATATATTATGTCCCCCAATATATTGTGTACCCTAGTAAAACTTATCTGGGGTTAGAGAACAGAACAGCCATTAGATTAGGCATAGAGGCCAAACAGTGGTGCACACGCCTTTAATTCTGGCATTGTAGAGGCAGAGATCCATCCAGATCTCTATGAGTACAAGGCCACACTAGGAACAGAGCCAGGTGTGGTGGTACATGCCTTTAATCCCAGCACTTGAGATCTCATGTCTTTGCTTGAGAAGGACACACGCCTTTAATCCCAGGACTTGAGATCCCATGTCTTGCTTGGGAACAACACATCCCTTTAATCCCAGGAAATAATGGCAGGAAGCAGAAAGGTATATAAGATGTGAGGATCAGGAACTAGAGGCTTTTAAGTTTTTAGGCTTTTTAGCAGCAGTTCCGCTGAGATCTATTTGGGTAAGGACTCAGAGGCTTCCAGTCTAAGAAAACAAGATCAGCTGAGGAATTGGTGAGATCAGGTTGTCTGTGGCTTGTTCTTTCTGCCTGATCTTTCAGAATTTACCCCAATAGCTGGCGCCAGGATTTTTATTTAATAAGACCATTTAAGATTCATGTTACATTTATTTTTGTTTGTTTCTTTATTATTACTACTACTACTATTATTATTAATAATAATTGGAACCCCTGTTTTTCAAACCATGGTGGTGCTTAATATACTTTAAAATTAACTAAAATGCTTTGTTGAAATATAGATTCCTAGGCTCCAATTGAGACTTATTAAATTTGAATTAGGGAAAGGCCCCAAGTCTGTATTTTCAACAAATACTGTACTCACTCCACTGACATTTGAGAAGCATTATTCTTCATGACAGATAGTTTGTAAATCATGTTTCCTTTAATTCTTCTGATACAAGTCTAATGTTTCATGGAAAAAAAAAAACATGGACTCAAATAGCTCTAACTCCACAAGAAACTGCCATTCTAATATAATTCAGCTTGACTTCATGCTCTGTCACTATTCTTATATGAAGCAGTGGCAGGGTGGGGAGAAAGCTGTGTTCCTAGGACTTGCTTTTTTGAGAGGATCTCAAGCATAGCTTTGGCCCAGCCATGGGACAAGAAAGAAATTAGCAATGTTGGAGCTTAAGAAGATAGTAATTTAATGCTCATCAAAGAAGAGAATAATAGCTGCCTCCTCCAATCCTCCGCACTCATATGGCAAGCCTTTTTCAAAGTCACCCTGGAAAATTACATGACATTTTTATCACAGTCATTTTCAGGCTGGGTCATTATCTTTAACCAAACATTTGCACCACATTTTGAACAGACACATATATCAGGCAGGCAGTAGATTGTGTTAGCAAATTCAAGGGGAGACTTTTCCATGATCTTTCAGGGCTTGTCAATCAAGAGATGCAGTGATAAGGGAAAAAGGGAGAAAATGTCACAGGAAAAAGTAAAACCAAATGACAAGCCCAGTTATCAACTCAAAGGACTGAGGCTAGAGACTGAGGTTTTAGCTAAATGGACATGTCTCTTGATATAAATGGGTAGCACTTAGGAGATAATTCTACACAGTCAATCTCACCATGGAATCCCAGGCTGTTCATATGTTAGTGCTGTGACCTTGGGGAACTGACTCAACTACATGGGATGTCAGATATTAGAGACAAAACAATCTTTAACTGCTTTGCAAAGTATAGCAGCACCTCAAATACCATGCACATTCACATTGCCACTTAGGTGATCTTTATAAATGTTTTATAGTTACTCCCTAGGTGCTAAACAACTTGAGTCCTGCTAACTTAGGTGAGGAAAAGCATCTAGCCTCTTTCTGCCATGTGCTTAGTCTCCCTCACAGGAAGTTTGCAGATAGAATGGCTTCAGCCCTTTTCAACTTTCTCCCCTTCCCTTGTGGATATCACTGAAACATGTAGTGTGTTGACATTGTACAAATGACTCTAAGGTGGTAATTTATTGTGCACTGGGTGCAATTTGTTTTTCGATGTCCAATGAAGCAAGGTGTCAACAGTTTATCAATATATGACACGAGGTTATAGATCAAGCTTTTAGGAAATATAGCTGTGTATTCTCAAGGCAGATGCAGGTATGTATAAAGAGTTTCACAGAGGGAGAGGAATCTATGCCCGGTTTAATTTTAAAAGCCTAGAGAATCTGTGTAATAATACGTCTAGCTTTGGTATTTCATGTGCATAGGACTTGGAGAAATGATTCACTGTTAAAGTTTGGGCTGTAAAATGGAATATGATACGACTCCAAATACTATACAACTCCAGCTTAAATGAGCAAAATAGACCTTTTTGCTAACAATGATTTGAGCATTGAGTACTAAATAAAGGAAAATAGTAAATAAGCAACATTTAGAGGAAGAAAGAAAGATATATACTAGGTACTGGTCTTGATTATAGAAACACAAAGATGGCAACATAAATGATGCTTCAATTATAGTAGACATCATAAATGGATGGTTAGTCTGAAATATAAGAAAGCTCACTATTACATGACAGGACCTGCAGTTGTGCAAGTAAAGAAAACATACATGGGCTGCATAAGGATATTCACAGAAAACCTCACTAAAAATAAGAAAATCCTAAGAGGCTCACGTCTTAAGAGGCTTTCATCCAGTCTTCGTGCAGATTCACAAGGGGCACAGTCTTTATCAACTTATTCTGTTAAAAGCAATGAATAGACTTTCTTTTGTTTTTTATTTTTTCCCAAGTAAATGGCTTAGATAAGCAATTCTGAGTCAAGGCAGTTAGGTATAAGAATAGGAAAGTCCAGCTTAATTAAAATGTCTATCTGTACTCAGCACCTTATTTCACTGAGATTTACTAAAGCAGATATTTGTTGTTAATCAAAAGTCAATTGATTTCCCCAAAATATTTATTGAGACTTAACAACTCAGTTATGTGTGTTGTGTGGTTGTTAAGGTCTCAATAAATCTGTTTTCCCAAATCAATGGGAATTTAATTAAAATGCAAAAAAATAACTATATGGTTTGTTTCAAATCCTTATTTTACACAATTAATAGGATGCTATTAAGATCCTGATTTAGTGACTGGAGGGCAGGGAGGATTTAGTGTCCATTAAATAGCCTTTGAGTATGATAGCAGCAGGAGAGGAGACAGGGGGGAGAAAGGGGGGGAAACCAGCTAGATGTCTGCTGTGGAAGCTGCCAGAAAGCAGTGGGAGGTAGACTAAAGCATTGCAAGGTATGGCAAACTTTAAATTCCAATTAGTCAGGACACAGGCTTCCCAGTACATCTGAGTCACATGAAAGTTGGGTCACAGTGACTTAATTCAAATCCTTGCTTCATTACTGTTCTAGTGGCAATGGAAGTAGCACTGGAATTAATTAGCAACACACACACACACACACACACACACACACACACACACACACCAGTTCCTTTACTGCTACAGTGACTGTGAACTTATTTGAAACAGTGTCTTCCTAGACATGATCAAGTTGGGATGAGATTTACCTAGAAGCAGAGTAGTCTTAGTCAGACAGCTAAGATCCTTACAAAAGCAGGTAGCAGACACCAGAGGACACCAGAGGAGAAGACTATGGGAAGCTATAAAAAAGGAGGAAAAAAATTAAAGTGACACTTCTATAACCCAAAAAAGGTGATGAACATTTCTTGCAGCAGTATACTTATAGAACTTTGGAGGATGAAGGCCTGAGACAGTTCAGAGAGACCACAGCTTTAGCAGTACTTCGAGATTGAATTTTTAGCCTGCAGATGTAGCTAGAGTTTTCCTGCCTTGCCTGCAGTCAGGACAAATCTCTATCACCCTCCAGTCCCACAGCCGCTCAGACCCAACCAAGTAAACACAGAGACTTAAATTGTTTACAAACTGTACGGCTGTGGCAGGCTTCTTGCTAACTGTTCTTATAGCTTAAATTAATCAATTTCCTAAAATCTATACCTTGCCATGCGGCTTGTGGCTTACCGGCATCTTCTTCACATGCTGCTTGTCATGGCAGCAGCTGGCAGTGTCTCCTCCCACCTTCCTGTTCTCTCAATTCTCCTCTCTGTTCGTCCCACCTATACTTCCCGCCTGGCCACTGGCCAATCAGTGTTTTATTTATTGACCAATCAGAGCATTTGACATACAGACCATCCCATAGCTCTTCCCCTTTTCTTTTTTTTTTTTTTTTTTAAAGGAAGGTTTTAACTTTTACACATCTCCCAAACCAGCTTGGTATATTTGGGAATTTGGGCGTAGCTTCTCTTACTACTTCCTGCTGGAGGGGGGGGGAGGCTGTATCTTATGGGGACACAAAGAAAATTTTAGGATTATGGAGTAGTCTGTGAGGGTGTATTGTGTGAGCCAGTTGCCTTGAATCCAATCTGGATGTTGGATTATCTGGGCCATGGTGTCATTGGAGACCTTTCAGGGGGTCTTGGTGGGTCAAACTTCATGTATATTAATCTGGAACAAATCCATAGCCTCTCTCTTTCTGTGGAAACAAAAGCAGAGCCTCCTTTCCAAAGCAACATATCCTTATATCCAAATTTTGAAGTCAAGGTACCTTTAAAATATACATTTTGTTATAACTCAACAGCTTTTGCAATCAAATATTTTTCTTCAGTTACGAATATCAAAGAAAACATAATCCAGATTCTCTGTGTGGTAGCCATCTTTACGTGGCTTATTTTTTATATTACCTTGAGCCTATTGTTTTAAACTGCAGCATTCTAAGACTGAAACATTACTGGCACTGTGGCTGCTGGCTCCGCCCACTCTAGCTTCCCAACATGGTGGTGGTACATTTTCTGACAGCTCTGGGAGCCATCAACTCTCAGAAATAGGGGGTCTATGCTTCTATGAAAGCCCAGAAACCTCTTTTTGTTTTGTACTAGCAAAGGCTAAATCCACCGCGCAGCTTAATGTGCCACTTGCAGAGGCCTCATTCCCGCCATATAGCAGGTCAAGCGCACATGCCAGGAACCCGCCATAGTAGCTCAAACATGCAGGCTGCCACTAACTTTAGAGAAACAACTAGGAACTGTTTTTAGCTCCGTTTTAGAATCTTTTTTTCAGGTTTTAGGTGGAAACTCTTGCCAGCACGTTGAGCGCCATCCAGAAATATGAGAAAATACATTACTACAATTTGTAGTATTTTGTTATGGTGGACATTAAGTCAATGCACATATAAATAAATCTCTTATAAAAGAATTGGTCCTTGATATACTAATCTGCCTCAGTCATTCTAGAGCTGTGGGAAGCCAGACCAACCCAAGAATTCCTTAGAGCCCCAATGAAAAGACAAAGGGAACTTTATTTATGTGTCTTTGTTCAGGAGCGAACTTGGCAAGACCTGTCTGGTGCTTGAGCCAGTGCCTCAAAAGAGTCAAGGTTGTGGTTTTGGAGGACATGATTCTTCCCCCGGGCTGTGGTTATCAGTTCTTAGGCAGCTGTGTCAGAGGTACCCTGTTTTCTTTTTGTCAACATTTCCTGACTTAGCTCTCTACTGACTTTGGTCTCTTTCCCCCTTACACATAGTATATAAGCTGCTATGTTTCTCAACAAATTTACTTGGCATAAGTCAATAGCTTATGCAAGACCTCCTGGTCCCAGCCTTTGCTTTTGTCTCATTTATGTCTCATCTCCTTTGTTTCTTATCACTGGTTCTCTCACTTGACACCTTGTGATTTGAGACCCTTATTTCTGCTGATTCAGGTCAATGGGGCAAAGACCTTCCCAAGAAATTTTATCTCATTCATGTGGCACAGCACTTCACTCTTTTGAGTCTGGAATGGCTTACCCACCAATCTCTTTCTCTCCATCTGTTGAGGTTCACTATTTCACCTTGATAAAAAATTGTTCACTATATATTCACGAAGAAGGAAGCTCTTTTCCTGGTCTTGTTTTATGTTGATTTCTTCTTTCAAAAGACAAATCCTTATGAATTTCATAATTTAGTCATGAAATAATAAAACGTAATGCTTATTTAATTAATAAGTACCTAGGGCTAGTTTGGAAAATGTATACATTTATTCAAGAAAATAATCTAATGTGTATTTTCTGTGTACAGTATTAATCCCACAGACAGGAGAAGACCACCAACCCAAATTAGCACCAAATTAAAATAAGCTTTATTCATTTACACATCAGAGCCTATTCAGTGGCTTTCTCCCCCTATGGTGAGGCTTATGACCAGCACCAAGGCAATTTCTCAAACTCTTTTGATAGGGCAAATCCATAGGGTCAGGTATTTTGTGAATAGGCACAGTTACAGAAACGAGACCAGGCAGTTAAAGAAAGTGGGTCATGGAACAATTCTGAAAGTACTGACCATTTCTGAAAACAGGTAGTTCTGGGGGGAGGAGGTATATTATGGTACATTCTATGGTTTTTGGGGTAGGGCACAGCCTGGCTCTGAGAAACAGAAGCTCAAGTTTTATAGTAAACAGAAACTTAACCTGGCTACAGACTCAAAAATGAGTCCTAGGAGCAAAATGGATATGAGCTGGTTTTCACATGTACAATGCTAGCAATAGAAGGTGAGATGAATTTTAAAAATTTGTCATCATAGTGTGAATATAATTTGTCTCTTCAAATTCATAATGGGGGTTGAACATCAAAGTACTCTGCTAAAAGAATTAAGAGGGTAGAAATTTACTCTGTTGTGTTATGTAGAGTTGAGGCTTCTGAGGAGTACTTATACCATATTTGGTGTAGGTCATATATACTATAGAACATTGATGGCTTTTATAGTACAGACCACAATGGGTTGTAGCCAAGGGATGCCCTCTCCAAAATGTGCTACTTGCTAGTTGAAATTCCATCTTGAAAAACTTCGAGTTAAGTACACCTAGTTATTTACCAAGTTGTCTGCTTTGGGTATTTTTTAGCAGTTATCCAAAGCTGATTATTTTTCCACTTACAAATTTTGTAGCTTGCTACCCATAGCCATAGTTAGCAGTCACAAAGAGGTAATAAGTAATACTTTTACTTTATTTATTTTTTTTTTACTCTACAATGGAAAGTTATTTCTTCACGGGTAATAGTCATAGCAGAAAAGACAAAAGCCAGGACTAGGCTTTGTAGCAGAGACCATGTTTCCAAAGCAAAGACTGGAATGTCTATTTGGTAGGGTTGGGGCAAGGACTAGGAAGCTAAAAACTGTAATGCAATTTAACAACTGTAAGTAGTTGTTCTAAGCTCTCAGCAGCATTATCAAATGGCTTTTCCTGTTTACCATGTCTTTTAGGAGACAGGAACAACAACAAGAAAAGTCTCAGGATGCCGATGATTCTATCTGACCCTGTTCCAGCAACAAAATTTTCTCTTATATGAACATCCTAGAAAGCTGTTATCTGATGCTGACTTTAAAAAATAAGTAGGTAAGACAGGTGAAAGGGAAAGATGATCTTTTGAGGAAAGCCAGCTGGAGCTATTAGACTAGGTCACAGAAAAGCATTTAACTTCCAGTTGTTCTTAAGTGTATTGATTTTCCCCACCATGGCACCCCATGGCAGGCCCAATGGGCAGCTGACCTTGAGTGACCTGCTACATCATCCAGCCCCTTCTGCAGTTTAATAAATGTCAATTTCTCACAATCTTTTCAAAGTAAAGGCTTTGGGCATTGGAAATGAAAGCTGAAAAATTCTCTCATTCTCCCTGCTTAATAACCTCATGTTCCTCTTCTGAGTTAGCTCATCTACACAGAAATTGATGAAAGGAGAACAAGTAGCATCGTAAATACTCCAGCAGGTGTAATAGGGTTAGAAAGCTGGCATCTTATCTAATTAAAGCTACACAATGGAAGAGACAGCTTCTATTACATCTGCGCTCTTTTACATAAATATACATTCAATTTATGAGTCTTCCAAAGGGCCTCTTTTTGCTTAACATACAGGCAACACAGTACATCTCAGTTCAAGACCAAGTGTGGGTGGACAGCATCGAGGAAATCACTGTCTCTCTCAGACATGTACAGGCAAGTTTTCTTTCTGTCATTGTTCCATAAAGAGAGCAGTGTAACAACTATTTTCACTGTATTAGGTGTCGGAAGATCTAGAAGGGATTCAGACTGCACAGGTAGATGTGCATCAGTCATGTGTAAGTTCTACACAATTTTGTATGTGGAAGTTTAATATTCATAAATTTGGATAGCTATAGGAGTTCTCATTGCACAGCTCTATGGATAGAAAGTTCTAACTATACTTAGCTTTCTCTCTCCAAATTTTACTGTTTACCATCTCCTTTTTTCTCCTTGTTTTTCTAAATCTATAGCTTTGCATTCTGTCCATTCCTGTGGCAGACATAATAGGAGCAGATACATTTGAATATATCAGGCTATGATAAAATGTCTTCTTAATAAGTAAGAAACCATTGAGATAATTTGTTGAGTCTTTCATTCTTTCAGTCATCCAATTAATGCCATGCTAGTGCTATGTGTACCTCAGGCACTGAGCAGCATGTCATATTCAGAGAGACCAAAGGCTCGACATTTAGAGATTCACCAACTAATGAGAAACATTTAGGAGGTTATTTTCTTGACAGCAGCATAAGAACTCCAAAGCAAAAGTTGTATGCGTTCTGCTTTTCCTCATCTGTCACAAGTCCCATTCTTTTCCAATTGTCTGTCAAATCAGGACATAGATATTCCATTTTATAGATAAGTTAATCAAGGCTAAGAGATGTTAAAAGGTACAGGTAGAGCGTTACAACTTAGAATGCGAAATGTAAGGCACATAAATAAGTGAATAAAAATCCACCTCCATTTTTTATACTCTGTAAGACACTAATTAATTTCCATTCATTTACACTTAGGAGTTAATTTTCCTTACTACAATAGTAGGCACAGAATGTGAGAGTCGATCTTGAAACTCTCAGTTTTCCCCTGGACACACTTGCAGTTATTAGTTTATCGTCTTCCCCATTCCCTTTCAATATGAGTTTCTTTGGGTATGATCCTTGGCTAAGACTTGACCTATCATTTGGATGGTGGGCATCATCTAGTAGCAACCATTGTTCTCAAGCTTTCCATCTCTTTTCTTTTCATCATTCTGAGTCTGAAGCAAGACATAGTTAATGAAACATTGTCTAAAATCATAAGCTTATACAGGGAGGAGTGTTGTCAATCAAAGTATAACCTAGCAACAGGTACTTATTAATTGCTGGTACTTGTGAGAGTAGCTTTCTATTGGAAATGGAATCTTTAAAGGTATAATCAAAGTAAGAGAAACATATGAGAGTGGGCCTTGATACAATATCTCCCTGACATCCCTAAGGGATGAGTAACCAGCTATGTGAAAACAGAACACATAGGGCAAATGCCATATGACAACAGAGAACAAATTGAAGTGATGCAAAATTACAAGCTGATGACTGCCAAGGAATAACGGCAAGCACCCAAAGTCAGGAGGAGCCAAGGAAAGATTTAGCTAGGTCTCAGAAGGCACATGCTCCATTTGTTACCTTGCTTTACATAGTCACTCCAGAAGTATAAAAGAATGAATTCTGATGCTTATAAATCACATATTTGTATCACTTTGCTGATGTAAACTTAGAAATCTAATATAAGGGATTCTAAAAATGTCTTAAGTTTTTAACTCTGAGTCTGGTTACCTTACTCTGGATGATATTTTCTAGTTCCATCCATTTACCTGCAAATTTCATGATGTCATTGTTTTTGTTACAGCCGAGTAGTATTCCATTGTGTATATGTACTACATTTTCTTTATCCATTCTTTGGTTGAGGGGCATCTAGGTTGTTTCCAGGTTCTGGCTATTAGGAATACTGCTACTACAAACATAGTTGAGCATATATCCTTATGGTATGATTGAGCATTCCTTGGGTATATGCCCAAGAGTGTTATAGCTGGGTCTTGAGATAGATTGATTCCCAATTTTCTGAGAAACTGCCATACTGATTTCCAAAGTGGCTGTAAAAGTTTGCATTCCCTCAAACAGTGTAACAGTGTTCCCCTTTGCTCTTCATCCCCTCCAAAATAAGCTGTTATCAGTGTTTTTGATCTTAGCTATTCTGGCATGTGTAAGATGTTATCTCAGAGTCATTATGATTTGCATTTACCTGATGACTAAGGATTTTGAGCAATTCCTTAACTGTGTTTTGGCCATATGTACTCACTCATAAGTGGATATTAGATGTAAAGCAAAGGATAACAGACAACAACCCACAGCTCCAGAGAAGCTAGCTAACAAGGAGGACCCTACGAAGGACACATGGATCACTCAGGGAAGACGAAATAGATGAGATCTCCATGAGTAAACTAGGGGTAAAGGGAGGCAATGGAGGGTAGTGGATGGGGGATGAGAACATAAGGGAATGGGATGATCAAGCTGGAACAAGGACGGAGTGGGAGAGCAATGAAAGAGATACCATGATAGAGGGAGAAATGATGGGGATAGGGAGAAATGGCTGCTAGGGAGGTTGCCAGGAATCTACAAGAATGACCCCAACTTAGAATACTAGTGACAGTGGAGAGGGTGCCTGAACTGGCTTACCCCAGTAATCAGATTAGTGAATATATAGAGCCTCCATCCAGTAACTGATGGAAGAACATGCAGAGATTCACAGTCAAATACCAGGCTGAGCTCCAAGAATCTAGTTGAAGAGAAAGAAGAGGGATTCTTTGAGCAAGAGGCATCAAGATCATGATAGGGAAATCTACAGAGACAATCAAACCAAGTTAGTAGGAAGTCATTAACTTCAGATCAACAGCTGTGGAGCCTCCATGGGACTGGAGTAGGCCCTCTGCATAAGTGAGACTGTTGTGTAGCTTGACCTGCTCAAGGGGCCCCCTGGCAGTAGGATTAGGATCCATCCCTGATGCATGAGCTGGCTTTTTGGAGCCCCTTACCTATAGTAGGACACCTTGTATAGCCTTGATATAGGAGGAGGGACTTGGACCTACCTCAACTGAATGTACCAGGCTCTGATAACTCCCTATGGGAGGCCTTACCTTGTTGGAAGATGTAATGGGGAATTGATTGGGGAGAAGACTGGGGGGCAGGAGGAGAGAAGAGAGGGGCATCTGTGGTTGGTATGTAAAATGAATAAAATATTTCTTAATAAAAAAGAAGAAAGCCTTCATTCTACATCCAAGGACTGTGATCACTCCAGACACCTACAGTACTTGGTCCACATTTCTGTTGTACTTTAATGTTCAGAGGGCTGCGAGCATGGAATCATGTCATGTTCGGACTGCAAGGAACAAACTTCACATCACATTAACTAATTTCTTTCAGCTCAGGGGATTTTGATTGCAAAAAAAATGTGAGTGAGCAATCAAGGAAGGGAGTGAAGATCCAAATTTTCCTTCTTAATTTATTGTCTTCTAGTCTTTACTAGTCTTTTCTGTGAAGTTATTGTGATTTAAATGTTAGATATTTCCCCGTAGGTTTATGTGTTTGAATACTTGTTCTCTAGCTGGTGGAGGTATGGCTCAATGCAGTTATGCTTGAGCCAATCAAGCCACTGCTGCTACACCTCCATGGCCAAGGGCAGTCATGAGGACCACACCTCCACAGAGAAAACAGATGAGTTCAACCATGACCCTCAGTTGAACCAAGAGTTACTCTTCCTGAGAAAGAAATTAAAACAACTGGAGGAAGAGGAAGAGGAACCTTTTAAAATATGTGAGCAAAGCTTTCTGGTTTGCTTCAGTGAATGACTTCAAAGAATGGAAGGAGCAAGGCACCAGTGACATAAAGCTCCTGTAGCATAAGAGAAAGGGATCATCCATCTTTTCATGAGGAGGGACAAGACCCTGAAGATACGTGCCAGCCACTATATCACACCGATGATGGAGCTGAAGCCTGATGCTGGCAGTGACTGCACCTGGGTCTGGAATACACACGGCATCTTTGCTGATCAGTGCCCCAAGTCCAAGAGTTGCTTGGAATCTACTTCCTAAATGATTTTGAGCTCCACAAAAGCTCAAAACAAATTTGAAGAATGCAGAAAAGAGATTGAAGAGAGAGAAAAGAAAGGAAGGCAAAAGTGATAATGCTGAAACAGTGGCTGAGAAACTAGAAGCTGTTTCTGTGAGGGAGCCTTAAGAGAAATCTGAGAAGTAGCAATGAATAATTCTCTGTCTTTTGCCTTTTTCTTTTTACAGAGCTGCCCCACCCGTTAAGGTTTGTTTTTATTTTGTTTTGTTTCCACAAAGGACTTTATAAAGAACTGAATTCCAACCTGCAGACTGTTTTTTTTTTCCTCCCTAAGTTTTGACACCATGGAACATGACTTTAGAAGTCCATTCCCCAGTCATGAAATTGTACTTTGCTAACTTTTGTTTCCACAGGGGAAACACTTATTTATAGTCATCAAAAATAATGAATCAAAACTGCCTTTGAAAACCTGAAAAAAGAATTATGACAAATCTGACAATTTTGCTCTATTATGAGATCTTTTTTTCTGATAACAGAGATCTTTCAAGTTTTAGTAGGATTTTACACACACACACACACACACACACACACACACACACACACACAAAGATAATTAGAGCATCAGTAGTACTGTTAATAAATTCATAAATCCATACTATAAGTTACCAATAATGTATAGTATTTGGGTGAGACTGGCAAGATTGCTCAGTGGATATAAGTGCCTGCTGCCAAGCTAAGTGCCGGGGACGGCATATCAGATGGCTGATATGCTGCCAGCAGAGACTGGAAAGAAGGGGACCCGAGATTGTGGACTATCAACCCTCCGTGTGTTCCCCTCTGGATCTTCTGCTTAGCATGCCTCTAGAGGGCCAAGGCAGAAATGCCTACGTGTCTCAAGGTCATGCTTTATGGTGTGCACATGTCATGTCCTTCTTCATATAAATACTTCTTGTAATACTAGTCTTTTTCTTCTATCTGATCTTCATGTTCTGTGTTCTTAGATCAATGGTGATTTCTGTGATACAGGAAAGGAGTGAAGTAAATTTCACAAGAAATCATACAGAGATGATCACCCAGATTTGGGTTAAGGCAGTTATGTAGTTCATAAAAAAGAACCTGCAGCCTGGGGAAGCTTTTTAGGCTTGGATAAACTACCAAATGTGTGGTCAACTATAACACATGGTATGATGTGTATCAACACACTGGACTTAAATAGGCCATGATAAATAATTCAGTTTCTGAGGATATTCCAATGACATTGTGTAAAACTTGAGACCCTAAGGGGTATTGGATGTGGTATGTGGTATGTAGATGAAGTAACATATAGATGGGATGACAAACTAAAAGTGTGGAAACCTAGAATAGAAAAAAAAATAGTGGCCTCCATCAAGAAAGAGAGATGGCAACTTTAATTCAGATACTTCTTATTCCTCCTGAAGGAGTGTGGAGATAATGTGACAATTGATGGCATGATTGCTACAAGTTTTATTGGGTTCCTAGATTAAAAAGAGTTGCCAAGAAAGGTGAGCTACCTTTCATAGAAGCTCTATAAATTAGACTAGGTCTTCCTTGAAGTTGTTGGATATAGAAGGACAGAAGTTCCTGACTTGCAGGGACAGATTTTTTATTTGAGGTGATTGTAGCCTACCAGTCATAGTGCTTAGTGTTTGCAGATGGGTGAGGAGGAACTTAGGTGGCTACAGGTGTCTTGAGGTCAGAGCAGACTGTGTGAGAAGGCAATGACTGGTACATTGACCAGTGTTCTTATTTTTATCATTTTTGTGAAATTGCATGTTGCTAGCCTTTGGGTCAAGTACTCAAAAGATTGTATAATCACTAATAATAAAAATAGATTATGCTTGCTTTGGTGTTAAGTCTGGGATAGTTACTGTGTTTAGAGAAAGATGATGAAGAATATATTGGTGATTTTATAAAAATAATCTTTGGAATCATGAGAACATTTTGTATTGGGTGATTTCCCCTTTTCTTTCTGTTCTCCCTTTACTTATGATAATAAAAGACTGAGGTTACCAGGATAAAAGCAAAAGCTAAAGAAGCTGTAACAAAAGCTACTTTTTTAATTAAAAAAAAACTAAAATTCCTCTCTCTCTGCTTCTTGAATGGATACCATGTGACCAGCCGCCCCATTCTTCTGCCACCAGGCATTCCATTCCATGATAGACTGCATCTCCTTGAACCATTAGCAAAATAATTATGATGATGATGATGATGATGATGATGATGATGATGGAAAAAAAACAAAAGTACCAACCATTTTTTCCTTAGGCTTGTTTGTCAATGATTTTGCCACAATAATGAGACAGGAAACTAATGTATAAATGGTAATGTTAGGAGACTGGGGTTGTGGCTTCAAGTTCAGGATTTAAACTCCTTTCTCTTCTCCCGAGTTCTTCCTCTTTTCCATTCAGAACCTGTCATTTCAGCCCCAAAATTTTAGCTACATCTCTCAGACAGCAGAAGACTTTGCTGTCCACACAAACCTTAATCCAAAATAGTTAGACGAGTTATTTGGGTGACTCAGTTTTAGAATCCTTTCTCTGTATGTTTTAAATTTGTTTTTGGCATAAAATTGTAAGGCAGTGACTATTTCCAGTGACAAAATCCAAAGGCTGTGGTTCTGCATGTATTGGCAGCTTGGCTTCTCAACATGCCGCATGGGAGAAGCCAGAGCCCAGAGAGAGAGAAAGTTGCCAATAAACTACAGGAGGCAACTGCCCGCACCATGGAGACCTGGCAAAATGGTTCTCTCTAAACAGGGAAGCACTTGCTTTCTGTAAGGTGACTGAACCTTAACTTCAGTGAGAAACTATTATTTTCCATAGGTGAATGCCTGTTTTTTAAGTGTCTTACTTAATTTCCTTTATAATGCTATCAAATAAGTATATATTATAGAAAAAATAAAATCTGCAAAATATAAAACTCTGCTATGAAGAAGAACAGATTATGAACAATTGATAAAAAACAGGAGATAGGATTAGAGAGGTGACCCAAAGCAAGATGCCAGATTTCACTATCCACCCTTAGTAATGTGAGATCGAACATGTAACCAGTACAGAAAATCTGATGGAACCTCAGCACAGGCCAAGCACCATCAATTCATGCTTTAGAAAAAAACTCTCCAATGCATATGAGAAAAAAATTGTTGATATACAGTGAAACCAGAAGCAAGAACCAATTTGGAAGTTATTATAATAGATGCCGTGAGACTTGCAAGGCTGGAGAGTGTTGAGGTACCATAAGGAGTGTAGCAGAGGCAACTGAAAATAGTAAGTACTTTGGCAGGACATACAGATCTAGTTGGGGAGCTTTTTCTGAGACTGATCCATATATCCCAATGTCATATCATAAAGGCACAATCCAAGGAAAAAGTTAATACCCATAAGCCAGATTCTCAAATTGGCAGACTTAAGCAATCTGCATTTTTTAGGTGGTGGGTGGAAAGCATTTTTATCTTTGCTTACAGAGACTAGAACATAATCAGTTCTGCAATGAAAAGCTCCAGGATGAACATATGTGAAATATAGTCATTTCCATTGTCCTAATATTCAATGGGGGATGGTGCCTTAAACATAGAGGGGAATTTTGGGCTTAGAGATGGTGATGATGCACATTAAAAATTAATGATAAGCAAATGTATCATCTTCCTCTAGTGGCCATATTACTTCACCTGCAGATAGCTCTGAACGGCACCTCGGAAGAGATTACATCAGTCTCTAATTTCAAAGAATTGAGTCTAGCAATGTGATCACCAAACATATACTAACATTTGTCTTCAACAAGTCCCTAACTTCAAAATGAGTAAGAGCACACCATCAACCCTGTACCATGGCTCTGGCTGGGCAGTTCAGAGAACTACAAGGAATTTGTAAATAGAAAGGAAATTATGATTTTAGAAGGAAACAAAAACAAATAGTCCAAACAAGTACAAGACCTTGCCTACCAGGTCATTTCTGTGATCCATCACCAGTTGCATTGATTTCAAAGAAGAGATGCAAGGACTGAAGAGAATGATGGAAGAGGCATTTTGCAGTAGCATCATGTGCTTGGCTGCAGACACAGCCTTCTACTTCCTATTAGAAACTTATTTCCTGCTACTTTCCTTGGGCATTCACAAGCCCATAAATTTCTCACACTGAAGGATATTTATGTCTCATATTCAGTTTTCTTTGAACAACTGACAAAAAGGATGTTTTTGAAATGTTCATCATAAAAGATTTTTCTGGCTCCCTCAACAGGATTTTTTTCTGGGATACTGTCCCCAACAGTATCACAACTGGATTTTTGATCACAGTGGAAAGCATTCGAATAATGGTGTGCAAGTTTGTAAGTAAATGACTTAGGATAACGTTTTGTGGAATTTTCTTATCTGTGCCTTTAATGTAATAATTGTATTCAATCATGGCACTGTTTGACAGCTAAAGCACGAGATGAGAAGCAGCAATTACAAGATTTTTTACTTACATGCAAGAATTAAAAATGGTAACCTCATATGATTAGAACTGATGCTTAGTGAATCCTAATCAAATGTTTGGTAGAAGCCAGGTGGAGAGACAATGAAAATACAACCTTATGATCTGAATCTAGATACTTTGCCAAAGTGCCCACAAGGGGATGGGCTATAATAGCAAAATGGGTCAATTAGAGAAATAAAGGTTGCTAAAAGTCTGCTGAAATAACCTAGGAGAACAATATTAAAAGATGGAGTTAGGATGACAGAATTAGATTGAAAAAGAGAGATAGATCTCAGAGGTGAATGACACAATTTGATAAATTGTTTCATAGGTTGAATGAAAAGAATTTAATTTAATATCATCATCATCATCATCATCATCATCATCATCATTTTAAGTAAGACTATATGCCCCGCAACTTCTTTGGTGCCCAGTTCATGACACCCAAACTGAAAGGTATGTTAAATTGTGGAAGCAGATGTTTAGTAAGATGTTTAGATGGAAAATGGTCCATGAAATCTTTCCTCAGTGCTTTTGAATCTCAACTAAAATGCATGTCTATCTGAATTGCTACTTTTCTTAGATGGAAACTATAAAACTGGAAAAACCACATTCTGCTCAGGGGAACATTTATTATCCAAGTCTTAATCAAACAAAACCTTTTATTTTGTTGATATTTTCAGCATGGATTTTTGGTTCCAATCACAAGTGATCTCAGGGTAGGGAAGGTGGGACAGGGAAAGAACATCATAAGAGAAGAGAGTGAGGGAAGATTTTTGGAGATAAATATTTGTAATGTAATTACAGATCTATCATCAACCCCACTATAATTTACTGTCAATCATCATGCTGATGATAGGATCTTCCTTCTGAGGTATAACTCTCATGCACTGCAATTATCTCCAGGATGAAGCTTCATGCTCAACCTCCTGCCAACACAGAACTATGTGGAAACTAGTTTCAGCATTAGAGATTCCCCATTTCCCCACCAGGGAGGTCATCACAACCTTCAGTCAAGCTAGTTGTATATCTGAGGCTTTGTCTAGAGTGTTAGAAACAGAGGTTGATGCTTTCTTACACACTGCCTTTTTCTGACATCTGTAACTCTTCTGAATGACAGGTGGGAGGTAAAAGTTTGGAATTAAAAGGTCTGTATCAGCCCTGTTATTCAAATGCTACCTCGACCTCTCTTTATCTAATAGATATATGATAGCTTAAAATATTTTTCTCTCTTTAATATTTCCAAATCTACTTACTGATGAATATGTTTTCTTCTTTTGCCAAATTAAAAGAGAAATCATATCAATATTTACTCAACAATATTATATAATACCTCATTACCTCTTCATTTCTAGTCCAATTACTGCATGATATTAATGGGAATAAAAACTATTAATAGAATGTCTGGTTACTTAAATACATTAGTATGACTCCACATGTTTACAACTTTCATATATTTGTTTATTTGTCTGAAATTTAACAACTTGTTCTTATTTCATTGAGTCTTCTGAAGAAAGAATCCAGCTTCTTGTCTGTCAGTTAAATACATTGATACAGGACATCTTTTTAAGCAGGTCTTGAAGAAGGACTATTAACTTATGTTAACCAGATAAACAACAGCTTGAAGAGAGCACAGAGGTTGAGAAAGGAGCAGCATTTTACATTATATGTATCTTTTAGAAATACAATCAAACTACAGACTAGAACAGAGAAAAATCTAGAGCAAAGTATAGATTTTTGACACAGTTTAAAATCAATATGTGATATGACATGCTGATATCAATATATTTAGATAGTGTATGATTTACTTACATTCGTCTGGAACTGCACATGGATTTATTAATTTTTGTCTTTATCATTCTCTTTTGGTTAAACAAGTATTTATTTATTTATCTATTTTTATTTTAAAAAATTTCTTTCCTTTTACATACCAACCCCTGTTCCCCCTCCCTCTCCTTTTCCCATTCCTTCCCACCTACCCCCATCCCATCCCATCCCCTCCTCATAGAGGGTAACTTCATAACAGAAGATTATCTAAAAGTCACCAGGGCCTGCAATTTCATGTTCCATAATTGTCCTAAGCTTGCACATTTGCTCCAAACAGGTTCCACCTCTATCTGTCCCTTGGTAGAGAGAATGGTGCTTAACTCTTAGCAGATTGCTAAGGACCATGCAAAGGTAACCAGATATACAAGTAAGTAACTTCAAGCTTCTGTGGAAAACTAAAATATCAACATGTAGCAGAGAAATACTGGAGATGTGTAAACTGTACACAGCAACCCTTTTATTGCAGAAGAATACAAAGAAAGATAAGTAGAAAGGTAGATTCAAACCAAACCAAGTACACTGTGCTGTGGCTGTGAAAAGATTAAAGTGTCAGGTCATTGGAAGGCAAAACAGGTGTCCTGGGTCCTACAGCTAAGTGACTACCTTTTTATCTCCCCGAAACCACTGCAGTCAAGTGAATATCACGTTAGTCTCCTGGTTCAGGGAAAGAGATCTGCAGCCATCTCAGCCATTTTGCAGGCAATGACATCAAACATGAGACCAAGAAGACTTTGGAGTAGAAATCAACAACCATCATTTGCAGGACTGTAAAGAAACCTAGAAAAAACTTTTTCAGATGTTTGTAGCCATGAGCAAATGGACAAATCTGTAAAACAGCAAGCTGTAACTGTTCTCACCTTTAGTAGTCAGCCCATAGGAAAGTCCAAACAAGAGTTACAAAGAACATGGTGTGTAATTGTTCTAACCTCTTTAGTTTCATCTTCAATTAGTAAGCCCTGCAGTCCAGGAAATGTGCTAATCATTTACATATTGGAGCTCCATGGGATTCTCCACACCTTTCCTAAAAGGTAGTAATGATATGGTCTCCACCTCTCATATGACTAAACTAGAGTCATACTTCTTGCATTTTTTTAAATTTTCCTTCTTTTCACATGTAATGTGTATAATGTGTGTGTGTGTGTGTGTGTGTGTGTGTGTGTGTGTGTGTGTGTGTATGTGTGTGCCCACATGGATGATGATGTCAAGAATCTTTCCCTCTTTCTTCTTCTTTTTTTTCTTTTGGCGGCAGGGTCTCTCAGTTAAACACAGAGCTCCTAAATCTAGTTACTCCCATTAGATTGCTTGCTCAGCCAATCCTTTGCCTCTGTTTTCCTTTAAAGGATGGAATTTGATGTAAGGTATAACTCTCCTAAAGATTTTGGCTTCTGGTAATGGGATAGGCTCTCTTGCCTTTAGCTTTTTTTTTTTTTTTTTAAACCATCTCAGCAGTCACCTCCATGCTCCTCCAGGTTAACCAACACATGATCCTCTCACTACAATCTTCCCAGATCTTAAATGTGCACCAACTTCTATGCTATACTTGATCATTTTGCCTCTGCTTTTATTTCATGGCCACTTAATGCAGGGAATAATTCAACTACCCTGGAGAGAGTCAACACATTAATTGTGAGAACGTTATTTCATCGGTCAAAAACTAAGTCCACTTAGTTATACACTTAAAGAAATATGGGGATAACAAAAAATACTATCTTCAAATGAGGATTTTCTACTTTAAATTTTGTAGCCCTCTCTTTAGCCAACATGGTGTATAGCCAAACTCACCTGGGGAAAACAGCATGAAGAATTTGTGATGTCTTTGGGAGGTTAATGTAATAAATAGAGTCTTCCTGAAAATAAGAATGCAATCATTTAGACTGACCCCCAAAGCCTATATTTAGTTCACATTTTGCATATCCTGCCTGTGACACTAAAAAGAGAGGAGATATAAGAAAGACCCAGGGAAGAGAAAACACTGAAAACAAATTAGTGTGGAAATGAAAAATAACAAACTTGCTTTATTATTAAAAGTATTGTCCCTTAAAAGAAGAAGTATGGTTCTACATGCCTGTGAAGACATAATAAATCCCTTTTGAATATTCTGTAAAACACAGCTACAAAAGTAATGTGCTCTATAATGATGGTAGAACTCATTGCCATCCATCATGTGGTGTGTTTATGAAGGGCATCCAAATTTTAATTAGCTTATGCTAAATGGCTTTAGTATCCATTTAGGCAAAATGTGATTCTTGGTAGCCTTGTTTGGAAGGCCGCTAGGAACAATAACTCATGGAGTAAAATCACCAGGAGGATTGTTTCATCAACAGACACCGATTCTAATAGGAATAAAGAAATTAAGGACAAACAGAGAAGAGAGATGAAAAAGAATCATTTGAAAAGATAGAGGTAAGAATTTGCAGTGGTAGCATCTTATAGACATCCACCACTCTTACAAAAGACAGTAATTACCACTCTACACTATTACATACAGAGATTTATGATTTCTGGAAATATGATGTCATGTAGATATTCTTCAGTGTGTCCTGTAAGTGCCATAGTATATTCACGTTCTGTGTTTGGGATAACTTCTAAGCCATACATTCAGAAATGCCTTCGTTCAAATTCTACTTCCATCATTACTTACTAAGAGAGTGGGATTTACTAAGTGACTTCACTTGCTTTGTTTTTCAAAACCATAGTTATCAGAAACAAGAAAGCAGAACAAATTGACTCCTAATTTCTGCTTTAAAGTTTCTCCAAAACTAAAAGTTACATTTATTAATTAAAAATGTTTTAAGCAACTAAAACTTTTAAATCTTAAGTCTACCTAGTTTTGATTTTCAATAAGTATTAAGCATGTAAGCAGAAAGGCTGAGAAAATCTTCTTATCTTTAGAGTCAACATATTGTGAATTGCTCCTATTTGATGTATGTATCCAAGCTTTTTTCTTTTTTTTTCCTTTCTGAGAAACTTACTTAATAACTTTTTTTAAAAATTCATTTTATATACCAACTGCAGATCCCCCTCTCATCCCTCCTCCTGCTCCCCTCACTACCGCCCCCCCCACCCCGAAACCATCCCACTCCACCTCCACTCCTCCCATAGGGTAAGTTCTCACATGAGGGGACAGCTAAGCCTAGTACATTCAGTTAAGGCAGGACCAAGCCCCTCCGCACTTTATCAGGAGCGAGCAAGGTGTCCAACCTTAGGCAATAGGATCCAGAAAGCCAGCTCATGCACTCAGGGTAGATCCTGATCCCACGGCAAGGGGCCCCTCCAACAGACCCAGCTTCAGAACTGTCTTCCATATGTAGCTTTTTTCATGGTTAATATCAATACTTATTTTGAAATTCTGTAGTAACCCTTGGGGTAATCAGGATTTTAACACTTGCATCTGGGAAAGTTCAGGAATAGGAATCTTCTTGAAACATGTTTGGGAGAGAAAAAAAAAAAAAGATGATGAGGTTCTTGTCTGCCTATTACCTCAGAGCTTTCTGTAAGATATGGTGTGTTGCTGTGCATAATTAGAGAAATTATCCATGATAGCATGTTCCGGGTGACTTAGCAGAAGCCTTTGGAGGGGGATATAAGTAAAGATGGGGGCATCTTCAAGTTAGGGAAAGGAACTTAGAGGGATCTAGAGAATGGTGTATTCAAAGACAAAACAGCCATCTGGAAAAAGTCACAGTGTTCGGGAGAGTTTCAACAGTTAGGAAGGTATAGGGAATAGGCAGGTGTATTAGAGTACAGTTGGGACTGAACATTAGGCTGATGACAATTTTAAAGAAAAGTTTCAGAAAGTCTCTACATTCTTCTGTCATAAATACTCTTTATTGAAATGGGGCAAGAGAAAGTAGAAGAGGAAGGGGCTATAGACCATCTGAGAGACAGGGGATAAGTTCAATTAATTAATTATTTCATGTTAGGATTATCAGTGAGGGACATAAATCATGTTTTTCAGTTCAGTTTACTGAGAAGCTTATTGTTAGGCATGGGAATATAGCTGTGCCTTCTGTTCTCTGAGCTTCAGTGTACCCACTCCTAGGATGGGGTTAACAACTTTATCTCTATATTCCTTGGCTGGTAATACATGATGAACCCATTGCATTACTTCTGCCATGTAAATTAGTATTTACAAAGCCTTTTCCCACATGCTATTATTATTCCACACCTGGCTGGGTCTGTCTTATAATGGCAGAGACCAGCCAAAATATCTATCAATTTCCCTTTTGCCTGCAGGAGGAGTTAAAATATGACCATGAAGATAGCCTGCTGAGACAATCAAAACGAATATTTACTTAGGCTAGTAATGATCAATGTCTTCTGAGTAATATGGAAATTGAGTTCAACACACAGAATAAAGCCGAGGCTCCGAAACTAAGTGAAACAGCATTGCCTAATGTACTCCCTGGCATAATTGCTTGTCTTTCTCTGCAATTTTCACAATACAGGGATCGTTTATGTGCACTTATACATTTTACTGTTGACTGCATGACTGTACAACACATTTGGGAGAAAGGAAGTCACAGTAATATGAATTCATCAAACATCCACAACTGCTTCTCTTTAACAGCCTCTAAGGAGAGACACAGCATCACGCCATTTCTGAGTTGTCGGAAACTGTGGCAGACAAAGCCTGGAAACCGGAATAGGTGCTGAATTCAGTTCTTCTCTTAACTGGCAGCTGCTCTTGGTACTTAGCAAATTACTAATGAAAATTCCAGCCAGAAGGAAAAGGACAGGGTGAGAAGTGTTAGCATCAACCTGCCTAACAAAAAGTTAAAGAACTCAGTATGTGAGTAGCTATTGTCCATCTTGCTTTGAAAATATGGTGGAAAAAGCTACTTTGTAAGACTGCTTCAAACATCTCTTTGGGAGTTGTGGTACCCATACATCTTCTAAACTGTACATGAATCATGTAAATGCTGTGCTGGATCTTGGAGCAAGGTAGTTTGCTCCTTTGTAAATACTTGTTCAGGTGTAATTAATTAGGGATATTGAATTAATTTACTACTAACATTTGCTTGATAAAGGACACAAATATGTTTCTTCTGTCTTGCTGAATTATGCAGACCCATAATGATTGCCGGAATTCAACTAACTGAACCAATCTGCAACAATAAATGTCTGAACACAGGGTTATAGAAGGTTTAATTCTGTGAATTCTTCCTATGACACATATTTTTTATAGGTTTGTCCAAAGTGAAGAAGTCACTCCTTCTCCCTACCCACAACACTGGATGGATTACCAATATTAACTAATTGTAAGAAACAGTGATTTTCTTTTCATATGGAGACTCTGTACTTTAGTCTGTACCTAATGTCCTATGAACAAATTAACTCATTAATGTAAGTACTGTGTGTGTACTACTTAGGAAAGATAACATGCCTATTCAAAAATTCATTTGGATATTAGATGGTTCTTAGCCATGAAATAAAATTTATAAACCTTGGAATTGTTTTAAAACCTTGCTGAGTCTAATTTATATTACTGAACTATTATTGGGATTTTGGCTAGCCCAGGAGTTTGTTCAGCCTATTAGGAGTCACACAATTAAAGGAAATAGATTCTCCCTCTTGCAAAAGCCATAAAATGTCTATAGCTTCTAAGCTAGTTGTGGGACTTCACACCCACATCTCCCTGCCTCCATGCTGGGATTTTCTCTGGCTAAAACTTGCAGAGATCTTGTGCATGTAGTCACAATCAATGTTATTTCATGTATTCAACTGTACTGCTGTGTTCTGAAAATACTTCTACCTTGAAGTTAAGTACCACCTTTAGCTCTTACAATTTTTTCCCTTGTGGGGCATGGTGGCACATAATTTTATTCATTTTTTATTAAGAAATTTTTTATTTATTTTAGATACCAATCACAGATCCCCCTCTTCCCTCCTCCTTCCCCACCCCCAACTCACACCCCATTTCCTCATACAAGAAAGTAAGGCCTCCCATGGGGAGTCAGCAAATCCTGGTACATTCAGTAGAGGTAAGTCCAAACCCCTCCCCGCCTCAAGGCTGTGCAAGGTATCTCACCATAGATATCAGGCTCCAAAAAGCCAGCTCATGCACCAAGGATAGATCCTGATCCCACTGCCAGGGGCTCCTTAAGCAAATCAAGCTACACAACTTTCTCAATTATGTAGAGGTCCCAGTCCAGTCCTGTGGAAGCTCCACAGCTATTGATCTAAATTTCACGAGTTCCTACTAGTTTGGTTTGGTTGTCTCTGTAGGCTTTCCCATCATAATCTTGATGCCTCTTGCTCATAGACTCCCTCTTCTTTCTCTTCAACTGGATTCTTGGAGCTCAGCCTGGTGTTTGGCTGTGGATCTCTGCATCTTCTTCCATCAGTTACTGGACCACTCCTCTACTGTTAGTGAGAGTGCAAACTTGTACAGCCACTTTGGAAATTTGTATGGTGGTTTCTCAGAAAATTGGGAATATATCTTCCTCAAGACCCTTCTATACCACTCTTAGGCATATACCCAAGGAATGTTCAATCATACCACAAGGCACATGTTCAACTATGTTCACAACAGCATTATTTGTAATAACCAGAACCTCGAAACAACCTAAGTACCCCTCAACTGAAAAATGGATTAAGAAAATGAAGTATATATACACAATGGAATACTACTCAACAGTAAAAAAAAAAAAAAATGGCATCATGAAATTTGCAGGCAAATGGATGGAACTAGAAAATAAGTGGATACTAGATGTAAAGCAAAGGATAACCAGACTACATCCCACAGCTCCAGAGAAGCTAGCCAACAAGGAGGACCCTAAGAAGGACATCTGGATCATCCAGGGACGGTGAAATAAATGAGAACTCCATGAGTAAACTGGAGGTGAGGGGAGGCAATGAAGGGTAGAGGATGGGGAAATGAGAACATAAGGGAATGGGATGGTGGAGCTGGAACAAGGACAGAGTGAGAGAACAATGAAAGAGATACCACGATAGAAGCAGACATCATAGGGATAGGGAGAAACTGGGTGCTAGGGAAGTTCCCAGGAACTCACAAGGATGAACCCAGCTTAGACTACTAGCAATTTTGGAGAGGGTGCCTGAACTGGCTTCCCCAGTAATCAGACCAAGTGAATACCCTAACTGTCATTTTATAATCTTTTAACCCCTTTTTCCATGAAGATCCCTGACCAATAAGGATTGGGGGTAGGGTGAGAAGTGAAGTTTGATATGTAAGTCCCTTTTCAGACTAATCACTTCACAGTTTTTTTATTCTCTGCCTGTTCACCAGTTGAGGGTCTTTATGTTCATTTTCATCTACTGCAAGAAGCTTCTTTGAAGATGGATGAGAGGTACATTGAACTATGGGTACTGCCAAAATTCATCGGAAGTTGTTCTAATAGTATACCCACATAGCAGAATCTTATTAGATTCTCCACTATGGTCTATAACCTATCAAGCCACAGGCCTTGATACAATTAACTTTGCCAGAAATTGTTTCAATTGTAGTTGGAAGTTTTTCTGTGTCCCAGCTGGCCGCTGGTCAGGACAAATCTCTCCCACTCGCATCCCCCAAGTAAACACACAGAGGCTTACATTAATTATAACTGCTCAGCCATTAGCTCAGGCTTATTACTGATTAGCTCTTATACTTAAATTAACCCATAATTCTTTTTTATGTTTAGCAATGTGGCTTGGTACCTTTTCTCAGTTCTGCCTTGTCATCTTGCTTCCTCTGTGGCTGGCCGGCAACTCCTGACTCTGTCGTTCCTCTTCCCAGAATTCTCCTCATCTGCTTGCCTGCCTATACTTCCTTCCTGGCTGCTGGCCAATCAGCATTTTATATATCAGCCAATCAGAACAACACATATTTCCAGCATGCAGAATGACATCCCACAGCATTCAATCTTAGACAGATATCCATAGATCCAATTAGAAAATGGTTTGTTTTTCCCATCATATTTCTGTCACTATTAGAACACTGAGGGTATCTTTTAAGGCCAGTTGTTTTTGTCACACACACACACACACACACACACACACACACACACACACACATAGATTTTCCCCAAAAGAATTGATTTTAAAACAATTAATAAAAATAAAAGGAAGGAAGAAACATGAAAGAAAAGAAATGATGGCTTTCAAAATATCAAGAGATTGTATTGAGTCAGAAGGCTCAGTTTGTAAAGTACTTGCTATGAAAATGTGAGGACCTCGTAAAACCCCAGTATCCATTCAAAAAGTCAGACATGGTGCCCAGTGACTGTAACTCCAGTCTTGGTTGAGTGGAGGCAACAATATTTCTAGAGCTCAATGGCCAGCTACTCTGGCTAAGAAAGTGAACTCCAAGTTCACTTTGATCCTTCATCAAAAGACAAGATGGAGAGCAATAGAGGAAGACACCTGAGGTTGACCTCTTGTCTCCACACAAGTTCACACAAAATGTAACCCCCCTCCTCCTCTTTCCCTCCTGCCTTCCCTTCTCTCTCATAATAATCAAGCACCATGGATCTGTGAAACACATAATATGTAGGAGAGAAGCCCTAATATTTTCCTAGTTTAATGCATTGAGAGAGTTTCTAGCTTGCAATTAGAAGAATGCTCAGCAAAATTTAGCAGGTTCCTTGAGCTCAGTGGGCAGAACCACAATCTGGGAGACCAGAACAGCTGGAGTCTGTGGTAGACTGATACAGATAAGAATTCAGAGAAAACATAGAACCTGAGATATGCAGAGGATTCCACTCAGGAATTCAACAGAAAACTCATCAGACTATGTCTGAGGATTTGATCAAATACAGGAAATGTATTTGAAAGAGCAATAAGCAACATCATATCATGTACACAAAGAGAAATGGTGCTTGTTTTGACTGGAAAAGTGCAAATTAAAATTCATGGGTTTGAAGATAAGTCATGTTTCACAAATGACATGTTTTTCTCAACAGATAGATGAATAAAACAAGTGGTAGGTATTGATTTGTTTATATTCGCATGCATTTATTCCCATGTACAGTCAACACTATCTACATTATGCTAATGACAAGTCCATGGTGAGTCATATATTTATTGCACATAGAACATTTTTGCCTTCTTTTTTCAATTTAACTTTTTGTTGATTCTTTGTGGATTCCAAATTATGCAATCCCAATCATTTCTCTATCTCTCCCCATTCTCCTTCTACCTTTGCAACCTCCCCCTCAACCAGGATAAAACAAAATAAAATTGAAAAGAAAAAAAAAGAGAAAAAAAGGAAAAGAAAAATTTCATCATGGAAGCTGCAACATCATCAATACTGGGCCCATACTTGGGGCTTCTCTTGGATATCCTGTTGTTATTCTGTGTCTTGGAGATCGTGCAACTTTGGGTCTGCAGGACCAGTCTCTTCACATGCTCCCACAGTTCATAGATGTGGTGGATGATGGGATAAGCCAAATCATAGCCCTGTTTCTGAGTCTGGATAGTTGTTAGGTTGTTCAGCCAGCCAGCTCTTCTTCATCCTCAACAATAGGGTAAGCTCTCCAGTATGACCCAGCTAGCTCACCCTATGTGGTAAGCAGCAAGGGGTAGGACTGGTTTTCCTGCCCCTCACCAGCTGACCAGGCCTTGCACTTCACCTGGTCACCACAGTAGTGCTGATCCTGCTAGCGGGGGCACATCTCTTCTACCATATGGTGGTGAAGGAAAGGAAAAGATGCCCTCCCCCACTTCATTCCTTGCCACATGCAACAGGCAAGAGTTGATCCTGTCCCTCACCACTTCTCCTAGGCTACATAGTAGAGCTGACCCTATTGACAGGGGTGTAGGTGAGCTACCTGAGAACATGAACATAAGAGATCTGGCCCTGCCCCTTATCTGCCATATGGTGACATGGGTAAGGAAGAGGAACCCCCCTCCAGCCCTGCATGTCCCCTGCATGCTCCTCTCTGCCTATGGCAGGTGGGAGAACTGTCCCTGACCTCAGGAGAGTGAGAAAGCTGACCCTTCCTCTTACCAGTTGCAGCACTGTTCAGAGAGGCCCCTATACCTTACCTGGGCAACACAGTAGAGCTGGCCCTGGTGGTGTAGGTGTGGACTAGCCAGCCCTAAGGACATGAGAGCAATATTTTGCCTTTTTATATCCTCTAAACTTTCATCCTAACAAAAAAGGAAGCTGGTTGTAATCATATTATATCTACTTACATAATTATTTAATTTCATCTCCACATGGTAAATTTCAGTCATTGATAATGCCTCTAGTGGAAACAACTTAATTAATTTATTAACTAATTAATTAATTAATAGGTTTTTTATCATCTCAATAAGGTCTTGCTCTGTGGCACCAGTACTCATGGGAATCTCACTGTCTCAGTTTGCTGAGTGTTACCATCCAGTGGTGCAATCCCTACCTTAGTTAGAGTAGAAAGTTGGTGTTTAGTTTCCTTTGCCAGAGAGACTTCACACTTATTCGTTGTTACTGAGGCTCATGTGCTTTCTACCACAAACTTCAGTGACATTTTTTTCCATGCACTTGAGTATAATCAATTCAGTTTTAACATTTTTTCCCTGAAATTTCCATATCCAAAATGACTTTTAAAGTTATATTAATTTTGATTTTCTCTTTGTGTCCTAAAGTTATTTGACTGTTCACAAAGTATGGTATCATATATTCACTATTTTGCTCTCATACAGAATATTTTTAATACATTAAATGTCCCTGGTTTTCAACTATTCAACTGTCATTTTCCCTCAATTTGAACCCTTAGCAACCATTGATGTTTTCTGTCTCTGTAGTATTACTCATTTTTTAGAATATTTCATAAGAAGAATCTTATAGCATGTATTCTTTTCAAACTCACTTCTTTCATGTAGTTTCTTTCATGTAGTAACACACATGGAATGTGCCCTTCCATATCCGTGCATAGATTATTATCTTCTCCTTGTTAAAAAAGTAAAAGACAATGAATACTTAATCACTTTGGGTGACTTGGTTGTTTTGAGCCCTTTATTCCTGTAACTGAATAAAGACAAACTTAATATAGTTTATAACTCTAAGAATATTGTTGAGGCTTATGAGAAATAGTTAAGAAGATCATAAGCTCCAAGAAAATATTTCAATGTCAAGGGGTCATATGAGAGATGATAAATAAAAGAAAGAGCATTGTTCAATCTGCCTGTTGGCTATATAGGAAATCTTAATTAATTAGTATAGAAGAGTACACTAATGGAACATTTATATCCAAATTCCCCAACCATACCTACAAAGAAATTGCTTTTCATGTTTCCTGCACCTTGTGGGGTCCATGAAGCACTGAACTTTCATTTCTTTTGCTCTTGCATGATTTAGTTTTATTTTTAATAGCCTCTATCAGTGAGATAATCCTTGTCTTATGAATAACATGTGCCTGAGCTATTTCTATGAAACAGAAGCAAGTACTCCAAGTTAGATGGAGAAAGGACAGAACTGCCAAGATGTCTTGATAATAACAGAGGATAAAGTGATTGTAGAAATTTGTTCGTGTTCATTCAAAAGTTCTATCATGTAGCTCAGGGATTTTCAGAACCCTGAGGCAGTGTAAAGCCAAAACCACATTTAATAGTTTCACAACTAGGCTTGCATTACTTTTCATCAGAGGCATAAAAATCAAGCATAATGATATGTTGAGACTTTTAATACCACCTCAAGAAAAATCATAAATGCTATTGTGCAGTTGAAAGTGGATATGTGCACTTCATGACAGGTGATAAGCATTGTCGTTTGGATGAGAATGGCCCCACATGCTCATATATTGAATAATTGGTATCTACTTGGTAGAACTATTTGGAAAGTATTAACAGGTGTGGCCTTGTTGGAAGATGTCTACCTTTCATTGCTGATATTTTGTCCTTATCAATATTCTCCTGGAAATCGTGACGCTTAGACTCAGTCTAATGAAGAAATGAAAGATTTTTCTATAGCTATTATGTAGCAAAATAATAGAATTACTAAATGTGAAAACTCCATAAGCACTTTACTTGTTTTACACAGTTATATATGTATTTAAGTTAATCTAGATAACTCAAACATTCGTCATATCACCTCATAACGTTTATCTTCTAAATTTAGAAATGGAAATACAATTATTTCCATTTCGGAAGCTTTGGGTGATAGTAGCAGAGAGTGTACTTTATATCCACAAGTCTCTTGATTCATTTCCTGAACCACAGAGAGTCTATCTCAAATAAGCCATCAAAAATAATATTAATATGCTTTGTTAAAAAGTCTATATATCTGCTTACTTTGTATGTATGTACAAGCTCAAGTTTAGCACACTCTGTTCTACCAGCCTACATTTACAGCTGCTAAAATGGAATGTTTACAACTTGGGACAAACACTCCCCCCCACACACACACACCCACACACACACTGAATGTTGGAAACAGAACTTAATGGCCATTATACTGGAAGCTTTGAAGAAATAAGTGTGAGAGAAATACACAAGTACAGGCCCAGTCTATGAGGTTTTGGAGCGAAAAAGGGACTGTATCCTAAGCAGAAACGGGGCCACTTGTGTAAAATTTGGCAGAGACTAAAGCTATATTGACTAAAGACACTGAGAACTTCTGTGAGGAAGAATTTCAGAGAATTTTTCAAAGATTATGTTATTTGGTGGAGGAAATTTCCAGACTGTAACAGTGGGAAGTTGTGTGGGTTCTTCCTGATTACTTTTTGCAGAGGTACAGTGAAAAGAGAGCTGGAAGAGAAAGAAATACAAAATTACAGTTGGAAGAGGGAAAGAAAACTAAGAACTTTAGGGTTGTACCCATGACATGCTTGAAAAGGAGACTATTACTGTTAAGCAGTTTAGTGCCAGTAAACAGGAGCCTGTGGCTCTGTGCTGGTATAACAGGAAAGATGTTGATAGCACGACTCCACTGAGCTAAACCCCAACTGCAAAGGAGCAGATCTGGGGGTGGAGGGAAGGGTCCTGCTCTTATAACGCAATTGCCTGCAGAAGCCCTTTGCATGTATGTATGTATGTATGTATGTATGTATGTATGTACGCATGCAGCTTCAGTACATTTCAATTATTTTGAAAATAATTGCTCACAAATGTAGGTGCTGCCAAAAAGTGATGATACGAATGAGACAAATGATGACATAAGCATAGTGTGACATTTTAGTAAGGAAGAGAGTACCAACAATTCTAATCAAGTGATTATGATCAAATCTTTCTTTAAATTCAATGTCAAGTTGTAACTCCACGTGTTGCATTTTTATTGGCAGGTAATGTATTTATGACAACTCCAAACACAGTTACAAATATACCAAAACATTATTTTCCCAGAAATCTTGAGATCTTTTTGCAAACTCATATCAAAAATAAGCCTACATATTTTGCTGATCACGGGAGTGTTTAGCCAACATGTCAAAAACGTCAAAATTTATAAAATTGTTTGCCTTTGTTTGAGATCACCACGATTTCAATTTTATTTGCAATATTGTTATTATTTGAAACAATTTATTGATAAGTTGTTTCTCCATTTTTTTGATAAGTTGTTTCTTTCCTTGGAGATTCATGTTTGCTTCATTCAAATTTGATGATAGATGCAATAAAATTCTAAATATGTGAGTCAATTTTTATCATCAAATTCTGGCACAATTTATTTTTGATACCATAAAATATTTAATAAGATGTGCTAACCATAAAACGTTTTTGGTATTTAATGTAGACTTAGCCAACTTATTTCAGTAAAGTAAACGAAAATGCCATAATCATCATGAAGCCATTCAAGGAATGCCTATACTGGTGATTACTGGATCCCATAGACTATTGGAAATTTAAAACTTGATGACAGCCTGTACATTGCTACCACGAGTAATGCTTATGCATATAACTTTTCTTCTTGCACTATGCAATGTGACATTATTAGCCTTGATTTTTGGATGGCAATCATGCTTTTTTATTGATTTAATTTTCTTATTAAGAAATTTTATTCATTTTATATACAAAAGGTCCCCCTCTTCCCTCCTTCTGCTCTTCCAGCCTCCCCCTCCCAGTCCACTCCCCATTTTCTCCTACAAGAAGGTAAGGACTCCCATGGGGAGGTACATTTAGTAGAGGCAAGTCCAAGCCCCTCCCCCTGCCTCAAAGCTATGTGAGGTGTCCCATCCTAGAAGTGGGCTCCAAAAGGCCTGATCCTGGGGATGGATTCTGATTCCACTGCCAGGGGGCCCCTTAAGCAGATCATGCTACACAACTGTCTCACACATGTAGACTGATTTTAAAAAGTCCCTTTCTTTTACTTACCATTGCTGGGTGTAATCTGTAAAGCAGCAGATATGTTGACAATAAACAAGGAAAATTGCTTTAACACTTATTTTTCCATGCTTTGTATCAATATATTTTAATGATGTTAAGAAAGTCATATTTTCAATGATACTGTATCTGTCATCAATGCCTTTAATAAAAATGACTCCTTGAGCTATATTTGAAATATTGGTGTCACCAGCCACCTTAAAATCATAGTATTTAAAATTTTCTTTTCTCCTCCTCAAACTTTTATAGATTTGTTTTTTTAATTTGCCTTGCCAATTGTCTGGTGAGACAAACCAAAATATTTGCCCTCCTTAAAGGCATATTAGAATCTACCATACTCTCTATGTATTGCCTAATAATTTCATCATCAGGAAATGCTTTTAATTAATTTATTACTAAATATTACACCATATAATAGATTGATTGTACAATGAAATATATCTGAGTTTAAAAAAAAAGAAAACTTTTGTTGAAAAAAATAAACGTGCTCAGACTTGGTCAGTTCCTGTAATTTGTCCTCAAGGCAGAGTCCTTGATATCATATTAATTCGGCACCATGTTCATATACTTAATGGGTTTTGGGTTTACAAATTATAGACTAAAGATTTTCACAGAGTCTCAACAAATTAACCAATGTCTTACCATTTGTCTTTAGAAAAACTTAATCCATCTATCTATTTTTTAGTGAATAATATTCCCTCATCTAATCTTTATTTTTTTTTTCTGTTGTTTTCTTTTGAGGTACTTGATAAGTCAGGCTGGGATTAAAACATAATAAAGAACAAGGAGGAAAATTTACTTTTATTATAAAAATTAAATGATTTAAAATAGTAGGATATGGATTCTTCTTCATCTTAGCTACACAAATATTGTATGAGTGAAGGGATGATTGAAAAGTGCAGTAGTCAGTGCAGGAGATGCAACTGAGTTTTGGAAGCACCACTATTAATAAAATTTAAAAAAATTACCTATCTTCTAAATAATTTTAAATGTCTATTGTTTGGGATCATAGTTTAAAACACTGTTAATAATTGCTGTTTCTCTCACCAAGTTGCCATGAGCACAGTAAAGTCTACTTTTATTTTATTTAGTTTTTTTTTTTTTTGGATAATAACGTTGGAAGCCACATAAAACCATAAAATGGAAGACATGCAGGCATACAAATCATAAGCTCATGCCTATGTCTATTTCCTATGACATTTCCACCATGACCTGTCATCTACAAAGTTTATGATATCAAGCTTCACAATCATGCTACAGAATTTGCAGTAATGTTTCCTAATGCTTGGAGTAAGTTTGCCATTGTGCAACAGTACTGCATAGTTAGCTATCCTTGGATATATACAGAGCACAGACCATGTATTGGATACCCCTGAATACATTGTCATTTCTAGCACTCACCAAATAACAGTAGGGGATTTCTGAGTTACAGTATTACATATATAATCCAGTTCCACAGTCCAGATTGTCCAATATTTAGAGTCTCCACAGAATTTATTTGTGGTGAAAAATTCTTAGAGTGACAATAACAAAAACTTTAATTAACGGAAATTCTGTTTATTTTCAGAATATATCTGTCACCAAATATTGAAATTTGCATTATTCCGAGGAGTGTGATAACAGTGGTATGTAACTCCCCTGCTAATTTAAGCAATTCTTTTCAAACTAGCATATGAATTCCTCCCCATTCAGCTGATCAAGATGAGTCCCTGCCTATTGTCTGCTGCACATCAAATATTGTCACATGGCTTAAATGCACCCTATTTTATTGTCAAGGAAGTAAACCTCTACTGAGGAGGTAAAATAATTGATTGATCCCTTTTGAAGCCAGTACATGTTCTACTTTTCATATTCAATGAGATTAGGAACTTTCAAAGTCAATCTGTAATAGAGAAAAATCATTTCACTCTGAGTTCGTGTCTTGAAAACCCTGATACTACTACTGTCTCAAGATAAGTTAGAAATGAGTCCTCCTACAATCACTGTTAAGGTTGACATTGTAACAACTCCTACAGTAAATATCGGCATAGCAGTTGTTAGAAAGAGAATATGGAAGGCTTATTTACCCTTCAGTGGTATCGAGTTGGAATGGAAAGTTAGACCAGGAAGTTTTCTTGGAGAAATATTATGATTATAGTCTTAAAGGATAATGGGTAGAAGAAAATGAAACAATTATGAAAAGTGAAATTCCATGTTCACAGCTCTCATAAGCTTGAGAGGAAATTAGTGTTCTGTTTCAGTAAGGTGGGAACATGAAGTGCAGTCAGCAGATTCACTAGACACAGCATGGAGAGAATGTAGATCCTGACATGTACATGGTGCTTGGTTTTATCTTGAAAGTTACAGGGAACCACTGAATAATTTGTACCTGACTATTCCCAAGTTCTCTGGGGTGTTTTGATCATCCTCTGAGATAAAAAAGTAGTGATTGCCTCATCCACAAAGTTACAATTAGGTCTTCAACTACTCAACCTCCCGTTGCTTTAATGAGTAAACCAAACTGAACAGGTCTTTAAGATACACATTCTTTTTTAATATTATTGAAAATAGATTCTTCTCTCATATAATGCATGCCAACTACCAGAGTTTACCCTACCTCGACTCCTTCTACCTCCCCTGCACAACCCCTTTCTTCCAGAATCACTCCCCCTGTTTCCTCTCCAGAAAAGAGGAGGCCTCTAAAAGAGGAGCAGGCTTCCAATAGCCAAACAGGACATAACAAGATACACTGGGACAAAGTGAAAGCCTTCTTATCAAGGCTAGACAAGGCAACCCAATAAGAAGAAAAGTGTCTGAAGAGCAGGCAAAAGTGTCAAAATATGCCCACATCCACTCTTAGGAGCCCCATGAAAACACCAAGCTAAGGGCCATAACATAAACATAAAGGACCTGGTGCAGATCAATGGATCAATGCAGGTCCCCATGCTTGCCTTTTCAGTCTCTGTGAGCCCATGTGAGCCCCACTTAGTGTATATAAACCACCCATTCTTAATGACTGAAAGGGGCTGCATCAGTAGTTGAATGTGGCTATGAGCATGAAGGATGCTAAGAAAATGGTTATTTCTAAATTCATCCATATAGGAATTTACATCTAGTTTTGAGTTAGGAAGACTAGGTCTAAAACAGAACTGTTTTTTGATTTTCTTCTTTCCTCTATAATACTAATCAGTCGATTTAATTAACAATTTGCAAATAAGCTTAGTTAAAACATCAGTAAAATCTTGTACAACTATTGTAAGAATTTAATACAACATATAAAATTCTTGGCACAATATTTACAGCACTGCTAATCTTTCTTAAGCACTTTGTATTAATTTCATCCCAGATATTTAAAGGACATATGTTAAAATATGGTTTGTTGGCACTTAATGTCTTTTGCAATTTACCGTAACAAAATATTGTTCAATAAGGATAAAAAAAGTTGATTCACCAGACTGGAAAACTTTTTCTTCATTTTTTTACTAAGATTTTTTTTTTCATTTTACACACCAATCAGAGATCCCCCTTCCTCCTCCTGCCCCCCAAGCCTTCCCCCCCAACCGAACCCCCACTCCTCCCCACAAGAAGGCAAGTCCTCCCAGGGAGAGGCACATCAGTAGAGGCAAGTCCAAGTCCTTCCCCTGCCTCAAGGCTGCACAAAGTGTTCCAACATAGGTAGTGGGTTCCAAAAAGCTCCCTCATGCACCAGGGATGGATTTTGATTCTACCGCCAGGGGGCCCACCAAACAAATCAAGCTACATAATTGTTTTGCCATGTAGAGGGCCTAGTTCAGTCCCATGCAAGCTTTACAACCATTGATCCAACTTTCATGAGTTCCCACTAGTTTCATTTGGTCATCTATGCAGGTTTCCCCATCATGATCCTGATGCACTAGCTCATAGAATCCCTCCTCTCTCTCCACCTAGACTCCTGGAGCTCTGCCTGGTGTTGGGCTGTGGATCTCTGCATCTGCCTCCATTAGTCATTGGAGAAAAGCTCTGTGATGAGATGGTATTTACCGATTTGATAACTGGGGCAAACCAGTTCAGTTCAAGTACCCTCTCCACTATTCCTAGTAGTCTAAGCTGGGGTCATCCTTGGGGATTCCTGGTAACTTCCCTAGCACCAGGTTTCTCTCTATCCCCATGATATCTCCCTCCATCATGGTATCTCTCTCATTGCTTCCCCACTCCATCCCTGTTCCAGATCGACCATGCCATTCCCATATGTTCTCATCCCCTATGTCCTACCCTCTATTGCCCACCCTCACCCCCATTTCACTCATGAAGATTTTATCTATTTCCCCTTTCCAGGGCAATCCATGTGTCCCTCTTTGGGTCTTCCTTGTTAGCTAGCTTCTCTGTAATTGTGAGTTCCTGTCTGGTTATCCTTTGCTTTACTTCCAGTACCCGCTTATGAGTGAGTATATACCATGCTTTTCCTTCTGAGTCTGGGTTACCTCACTCAGGATGATGTTATCTAGTTCCATTCATTTGCCTGCAAATTTCATGGTGTCATTGTTTTTCTCTGCTGAGTAGTACTCTATTGTATATATGTACCACATTTTCTTTATCCATTCTTCAGTTGAGAGACATCTAGTTGTTTCCAGGTTCTGGGTATTATGAATAATGCTGTTATTGGACTGAAAAACTTTTATATCAAATAGAAGCAATTTAATTCCAAATATTTCAGTCTGTTCTATAAGACACAAGTAACAACATAATACACACACACACACACACACACACACACACACAGAGAGAGAGAGAGAGACTATTTAGTTGTTGTGAATGAAATAAGCAAATGAGTGAATAAATCAATGGTTAATATGTATTTCAAGACATTTCTAATTTACTTTAAAACATCAAAATTCATGTTTTAATTTTTCTTAAAATTATCGTGTATTTTTATTACTAAGCTTATATTTATGAACTTGAGAATAGATACATTTTTGATATAGATAAAGCAACTGTTTTAATTCCAACATTTTTGAGATATTGCTAAAATGTGTTGTGATATACAGTCAACCACTTAGAAAGCTGTTGGCTTTCTCCTTGAAAAGGATACTTTAAAATATGTCTAAACATGACTCAAAGTGATAGGAAGTGATATTCAATTCAGTGGTCCAATGAGAAAAAGAAGATAGGAAAACTAGGGAGGCTATAATACAAGCTGCAAACATATTTGATGCTTACCTACAAGTGCATTCTTGCAGTGATTTTATGAATGTATGTAGAATACAGCAATAGTAATGATTTTCCTGCCTCTGTTTATTCCAGAAACCATAAAATGGAACCAGTGCCAATAGTTAAGGTCTGGTACATTGAGTATTTTCCCCAGAGACACATTTCATCATATTTTGAAAACATTTTGTTATGATGGACATTTCCTTTCCCTTTTTGAGGAGCTTCTCCTGGTGTCCTTCATCCCCTCTGGCCCTAATACTCTTTGTGACCCCTCTTCCTTGGGGTTCTCTGAATTCTAGGGGGGAAATTTGATGGAGAAATCCCATTTTGAGCTGTGTGTTCCAGGGACTCTTCTCTCTCCTTAATGTTTGGCTGTGATTCTCTATATTTGTTCCCATCTGCTGGAGGAGTGGAGGAGGAAGCCTCTATAAGGATGGCTGAATAAAGCACTGACTTCTGGGTGTTGCAGCATTACATTAGGAGTCATTTTGGTTATTATTATTATTATTATCAACCAGTAGTATTTGGTTTACTCTAGGTCTCTGGGCTATCAGGCCTCTGGTTGTTGGTTACCCAAACAGTGTCAGGTATGGGTTCCATCTTGGTGAGTGGGTCTTAAGTCAAATCAGATTTTAGTTGGCTATTCCCACAGTTTCTGTGACACCATTTCTCTAGCACACCTTAAAAACAGCTTGGTCTGCTGGGAGTTAAGGAGTTGGTTCAATTTTCTTGTATCTTTTGAGACTTACTTTGGACCCAGTACATGCTTAATTTTAGAGAAAATTCTTTGAAGTGCAGAGAAGAAGGTATATACTCTTTTGTGTTTGGGTGAAATAAATATATGTTTGGTCCATTTGGTTTGTAATATCTATTAAATACAGCATTTCTCTGGTTGGTTTTTGTTTGGATGAACTGTTCATTGAAAGTGGGGTATTTATGTCTCCCACTACCAGTGGGTGAAGGTCAACAAGACCTTCAATCCACAATGGCAACCTTCCTGAAAGATGCTCTAGTGCAATAGCGGCACAGTTAATGGGGTCAACTAACCAGTAATTTTGTTTGTTTGTTTGTTTTTTGGTTTGTTGAGACAAGGTTTTTCTGTGTTGTTCTTGATGTTTGTTTTGGATCTCACTCTGTAGACCAGGCTGGCCTCGAACTCACAGAGATCTGCTGTGGGATGGTCTGAATGTCAAATTGCTCTGATTGGTCAATAAATAAAACACTGATTGGCCAGTGGCCAGGCAGGAAGAAGGTGGGACAAGGAGAGAGGAGAATTCTGGGAAGCAGAAGGCTGAGGCAGGGAGAAACTGCAAGCCGCCATCATGACAAGGCGCGTGTGAAGACTCTGGTAAGCCACAAGCCATGTGGCAAGGTATAGATTTATAGAAATGGATTAATTTAAGCTATAAGAACAGTTAGCAAGAAGCCTGCCACGGCCATACAGTTTGTAAGCAACTTAAGTCTCTGTATTTACTTGGTTGGGTCTGAGTGGCTGTGGGACTGGCAGGTGACAAAGATTTGTCCTGACTGTGGGCAAAGCAGGAAAACTCTAGCTACAGAGATCTGCCTGACTCTGCCACCCAAGTTCTGGAATTAAAGGTGTGTTGCCACCGCTGCCCAGCTAACTAACCGACATTAAATTTGGTTTAAGGCTGACTCCACAAGATGGAATCCATCACCCACACTACTAAGGTGGTCAAGAACATGAGACTAGGTAGGCCAGGGACCTCGTGGAAAACCAAGTTTACTACTGTTCTGCAAAAGAAAGTAACAGTAAAATGACTACTGAGAACATTCTGATACACTTGTAGATATGTGTCTTCTGCAGTCGATGTGAACAAATACAGAAACATAGCTGGGACATATGCAGAGAGTGAGGGACTTTAGAATATTCAGTACTAAGTGGTAGATCTCCATCCATGCCCTCTCTCAGTGCTCAGGGAACCCTGAAGAAGTGGAGGCAAAAAGATTGTAAGAGCCAGAGAGGATAGAGGACATCAAAGAAGTAAGACCTTCAAAACACAGTAGCATCAATGCACATAATACAAACACATAGAGACTGTAGCAGTATGAACAGGGTCTACACAGGTCTTTGCCAGATAGGGTCCAAATGCCAAGATGGAAAGTCAACACAATTCTTCATCCATAACTCAGAGGCTACCTACAATTTGTAACCACTTATAAATGAAAAATTAGATTTCTTCAATTGAGTATCACTGGATATACAAACCACTCCCATGGGCAAGTCCCATGCTCATCAGTAAATGCTCAACACAAAAACCTAGATGGTAGATTGGAGCATGTTTTGACTTATAATGCCTTGTCATGACTTTTTTGTTGCCTTTGTTTTGTTTTCTTATAAGTCCTTTCCAGTGTATATAAATATATAATGGTTTCCAGTAATGAGTCTTTATAGGATTTCTATATGTGAATGTGTATGTCTCCCCTAACCCTCCCCTATCAATCACTAATTAGGAAAATTTACTAAAGCAAGATCTTAAGGATGTTTTCTCAGTTGAGATTTCCTTCTTTCAGATAACTCTAGCTTGTATCAAGTTGAAAAACAAAAACAAAAAACAACAAAAAACCACCAGCCTGTACAGCATAAGAAATAAATACCCACATATACACATGGATATACCCACATGTGAAAACTTATAAAAGCAGATAAACAAAAGACAAATGAGGTAGAAAATACCTGTTTCCTGATAGCTGATGGGAGAGATTTGATAAAGAAATCCCATTTAGGTTACATGCGAAGGTCTCTCATTCTCTGAACAGTGCACAGTTATGGGTCTCTGTATTTGTTTCCATCTGCCATAGAAAGAAGCTACTCTGATGCTGGCTGAGAGAAACACTAATCTTTAAATACAGCAGAATGTTGTTAGACATCAATTTATTGTTATGTTCCTTTGGCATCCCAATAGTATTTGGTTTTCTGCTATCTATTCTCAAATCCTTGGCTACCTGAGCAGTGCCAGTCATAAGTTTCATCTCATGGAGTGGGCCTTATACCCAATCAGATAGTGGTGGATTAGTTTGCACAACTTTGGTGTCATTGCTGTGAGAGTGTATCCCACAGTTGGGTCACCATTCATAGAGTAAGGTGCCAACTACTTTTTAGTACCATGATACCAGTCAGTAGGAGTAAAGGCTCTAGGTAGGTACCAGTTAGTCATCATTTATTTTTTATGTTTCTATGTGCATGTGGAGCTTGAAGCTGTTGCCTTCATTACTTTTTTGATGCAACTTTTGTTTGATTGATTTTAAATTTTAAGATCATATTTTTATTTGCAGAAACATAATGATTGGTCTGAAGGATTGGCCTATTTGCTTTCACTAGTTCCATGTTTACTGTCCTACCCCCTTTCTACATGCGTTAAAGACATTGATATCATTAAGATAGAAAGTTTGAGTTGGTTTGGGAGGTGACATTGGAAATACAGGAACAGTGCACAAATAAGGGAATAATAAGAAAATACTTACAGATTATTTTTTACAGTTTAGAATTTACCCAAAGCTTACATTTAGCAATGTGTTTTGTACTGCCAAGTAGAAGAGTGGAGAGAACTTTAAGCTATTTCTATTCTACTGTAATCATATTCAGTTGTTTAAGGATATTCATCAAATTCTGAAATTACATAAAATAACAATCTCATAAAATAATTTTACATACAATATTTTATAAACCTTAGTGATTATTTTATATCTTTCTTATTTCATTTTGTATATAAAAGCATGAATTTTTAAAGGAACAAATTAGGAGCAATATAATTTTAGTGAGATCTAAATTTACCAAGAAATATGAATACTCTAAATCAAAAATCCTGACTTCACGACATAAGTATAAACAGTAAAAATCTGATGTCTGTGGGTGTGTGTAGAGACAAAGACAGACATATTCCCTAAATAATACTGAATTATAAATTAAGTAATTATAGTTCCTGGAATGCTTTTCCCCATAAAAGTTTTTAATTTACCTAAAATATAGAAATCACTTAAATCTGTTAGCAAGCTCTACTTTTTTATAATCAAGATTCCCTTATTATATAGTTTAATCTCTGTCCTAGTTTTGAAAAGAAACATAAGAAAGTGATATCAAAATATTAAATTCCAGAAATAACATGTAAAATTTAGAAGATGATGGGATATTGTGAAATATTTTAATTTTATTTGGCAGTCTTTTTTTTCATCTTTGTCACACTAATTTGACTAGATAATGTTTTATGCCTATTCATATAGTATTGTAAATTTAATCATATTTGTTACCAAGTTAAAAAGAAATGAATGCTCAAAGTGAAACTGATTATGAGAAATATGTATACTATAATTCCTTGTATGTTTAAATTTTAATGGAAATATAATAAATATCATCCTTTAGTATTTATTACATTAAATTTACTCTTACTTGGAGGATTGAATACAAGTGTGCTTAATTTACACCCAAGCAACAAAGTCACCTCTGTAAGTCTCAGTTTACTCATGTCTAATACTAATAACATTAATTTTAAAGAGTACTATGCGTTGTGTTTTAGTTAAAGTTGAAGCACCTCCCCTTTTTTGTCTAATCAAAAAGGAAGGGTTTAACTTTAACATAGTGAAGTTACATGTAACAAAATAGTTATCAAGAAAGAATTACAGTTATAATATCTAGTCTATTTGTATTTGGCAAAATTAAAGAAAATATTCTATCTATTCTATATTTGTGAGTCTAAAGTTTTATATCTAATTTATCTTTTATCATAACTAAGGAAAATTATAACTATGCAGTCTTTAACTACATCAAAGACCTCAGAAGGATATAATATTACCTAAGTATACAGGAAGAGCATTGTAAGCAACTTCCAAAAATCTAGAATGACAGAGACAGCTGCCTGCCTGGACAATTACCCAAAGTTCCTCTGTAATGTTGGAGCATCTATCTTTATAGCCCATAGGCCTAGAGTCTCTTAGTTACTTTTTTCTTTTTTAGGTGGAAACTCGAGCTATTGGGTATCATTTGTAGTTAAAGTTTTTGTATGTGTGTTTGTCCCATTTGGTCCCCATAGCCCTGTAGCTGCTCAGACCTAAGTAAACACACAGAGGCTTATATTAATTAAAAATGCTTAGGCCTACCACTGACTAGCTCTTACACTTAAACTCAGCCCATTTTTGTTAATCTATATGTTGCCATGTGTTCCATGGCTTTACCTGTGTGCTATTACATGCTGCTCCCTGGACAGCAGGCTGGCTTCTCTTTACTAAGCCTTCCTCCAACCAGAATTCTCCTTGTCTGCTTATCCTACCTATACTTCCTGCCTGGATACTGGCCAATCAATCAGCTTATTATTTATCAACAAATCTGAGCAATACATTCACAGTATACAAAACATCTTACAACATTGTGTATGTGTGTGGTGTATGCTTATAAACTCAAATGTTGTAGGGAGTGTGGGTTCAGGTGTGCACACATGGAGGCCAGAGGTTGTTTGGATATCTTCTCTCTTTCATCTTATGTTTTGAGATAGAATCTGTTCACAAAACATGAAACTTGCAGTTTCAGTTCATTCCCTTAGAATTTGTCTACTCCACCCCTCAGTCCTGAGCTGGAGATACATACCACTAGATCCATTTTAGCACGGATGCAGGTTCTTATGTGTTGTTTTAACTTTGGCACGGTGGCTGAGCCCTAATCTACTGCTATTCCAGCCAGCAATTGCAACTCTGCAGTTACTAGCTTGCTTCTCTAGTAGTAGCCTGGCCTCTCAGGCTGCAGCCTGGCAGGAATTCTGTTAACACAGACACTGGCTCTGTTGCTGCAACTAAAGATAGCTTTAACTAAATCTCTATCATTCTATTTTAAACCAGTAGAGTAGAGATTCAAATGCTGGGGTGTAAACCTGCTAGCTCACAGATGTTGAGTAGCAAAAAAGCTAACCTTTTCTCCTTGCTGGTATCTCCAAAGACCCAAGCTTCTGCTCTGCCTAACCAGAAAAACCTGTACCACTCCAAATCCCACCCAACTACTTATTGTATTGCTAACTGAGCCTCCTGACCCAAGGTTAATTTTATTTAGTCAATGCAAATGCAAATTCAGGGTTCACAGTGTGATCGAATACCCCCCAATACTTAAGCTTGTATAGCAAGTACTTTATTCACTGTGCCATCTTCCCAGCTTCCTGAACAGTACACTTTAATCAATTACATATAAATCTTGAACAGTTTGCTAAAAATATTAAATGTTCTTCAATGACTGGAGATGATTCACATTGTATTTTGTCTGATTCAGAGGGAGGCCATGGAAGAATGATTCTCACTGGCATGCTTTCTCTGGTTTGCCTACCCTGCATTCTTATAGCAGTCAGGACCACCTGTTAAGGGTGCCATGCCCCAGTGGACTTGATGCTTCCAGAACAACCATTAAAAAAAAAAAAAAGCATGCTAAGGACTTGCCTACAGGTCAATCTCATGGAGTCATTTTCTCAATGGCTGCTCTTGCTTTTCAGATGACTCCAGTTTGTGTTAAGGTGACAAACAAGCAAAACAAAACAAAAACAAAAACAACATCCTAATAAAGAGCATGAGAAAAGTGTTTCATGCGATCATCCAAAGAATTATACATTTGATTTTTTGCCTTTGAAACAGTGCCGAGACCTATATTAAGAAAGAATTCGGGCCACAATATAAAAACAAAAGTCAGGAATTTGCCAAAGATAGGAGGGTGAGGGGGATCGATAGGGATAGGAAGGAGAGAAGGAAGGGTGAAGTGGGGAGAGGAATGAAAATCATTATGTAAGTGCATGACATTGTCAAAGAACAAACTTAATTAACAATAGAAACAGAGTTAGTGATAAAGCATAACCCAGCCCTAAATTTCCCTCTAGGAATGATTTACCAACATTCCTGCAGACTTCCCTTGCAGCTTGGTTTGTAATTCATGTTTGCTACAGACTTAGAACGTCCATCAATTATTAACCTATTCACAATCTGGCAGGGATATACATTCACATCAAGAGTTCTTCTTTTGCAATAACTGCCTAAGTTATAATACCAGATTTCCTAGTCAGGGAAGAAGAAGGCACTGGCTTATAGATTGTTCTAGTAATTGAAAGAAAAGTACAAAGACAAGGGAGCAAACAGACCCAACAATTTTTATAGGTATGCAAGAATTGTCATGGTGTAAACAATCAGTGTTAAAATAAAGCAAACAAACAAACAAACAAACAAACAAAAAAACAAAAAAACAAAAAACAAAACAAAACTTTGTTTACTCCCCTAAATGTTCAGGACATAGACTGAGAGCCCTACTTTTTCAAGATAGCTCCTCATGATATCACAACAAAATTATTCATCTTTAAACTTTGGAGACAGGGTTTCGTTATGTTCTCAAAGCTGATTTTAAGCTTGAGATTCCTTTACTTATTTCCTGCATTGAAAGAGCAGTGGTTCTCAACCTTCCTAATGCTGTGACCCATTAGTACAGTTCCTCATGTTGTGGCGACCCCCAACCATAAAATTAACTTCATTGCTACATTCCAAATTTAATTTTGCAACTATTATGAATTTTAAAGTAAATATCTGTGTTTTCTGATGATCTTAGCAGATCCCTGTGAAAGCATCATTTAAATTCCCAAAGAAATCATGCCCCACAGATTGAGAACCAATGTCTTAGTTGGTCATCTAAATGATAAAGGGACTCTGGTAGCTAGAGTTTTCCTCCCTGGCCCACAGTCAGGACAAATCTGTCACCCACCAGTCCCACAGACGCTCAGACCCAACCAAGTAAACACAGAGACTTATATTTTTTAAAATGTTTGGCCTAATGGCTCAGGCTTCTAGCTATCTAGTTCTTACATCTTAAATTAATCCATTTCTATAAATCTATACCTTGCCACGTGGCTCGTGGCTTACCGGCATCTTCACATGCTGCTTGTCATGGCAGCAGCTGGCAGTGTCTCTCTGATTCAGCCTTCCACTTCCCAGAATTCTCCTCTCTCCTTGTCCCGCCTATACTTTCTGCATGGCCACTGGCCAATCAGTGTTTTATTTATTAACCAATCAGAGCAATTTGACATACAGACCATCCCACAGTTACTCTGCTCCTTGAATACTATGAAAATGCTCATGGAAGTGCAGGGCTCATCTGCTCTCCAGCAAGGTCTGCTGACACAGTTCCTGATAATTTGATTCTTCATGAACTTAGATTATTGAACTAATAAGCTAAACAAGAAAGTAAGAGATTAAGATTTCATTACTCTCACTGTAAAAATAGAAAGAAATGGTGAAAATATTAAATGTACTAGCTTATACTATTATTATCTAAAGACTCTAGAATTTTATAATGACATAATGTGGTATGTCATATTTAAAGCATCTACCAAAAATGGAGGTAAATTCTGCTTAACTAAAGTTATGTAAAGCATCTTAAAATTTTTGTTAGACAAATTGGCCAAAACTTTCTCTCATATATGGCCATTCTAACATGATGGAAAGATACCTTAATGGTGACAAGCTCATACAGTATAGTTAGTGGCATAGAGTCTGGCCATCATTCATAAAATCTTGAGTTTGATACTCAGCAGAATATTAAATAAGTAATTACATGAACAAATAAAACACAAAAAGTAACAAAAGGAATCAAGGAATGTAAAGAAACATGAAAACGGTTTTAAAATGAGAGGATGTAGATCCCAAGAAAAATGACCCGATTGAAGTGTTGATTATACAGCTGACAAAAAATTCAGGATAACGGGCTTAAGGATGATTATGGAGCCCAAGATAGCACAAATCAGTGAATAACTTTGACAAAGGGATATGAATGTAAATAAAAAAGTCCCAAATGGAAATCACAGATATGAACAATATCATTACTGAACTTAAAATTCTGATATGGAGGTTCCACATAGTTTAAAGCACCAGATGATAGCTCACTAGAAGTCATTTAGTCTGAACCATATCAAACAAGAAAAATGGCTGGGCGGTGGTGGCGCACGCCTTTAATCCCAGCTCTCAGGAGGCAGAGCCAGGTGGATCTGTGTAAGTTCGAGGCCAGCCTGGGCTACCAAGTGATTTCCAGGAAAGGCGCAAAGCTACATAGAGAAACCCTGTCTCGAAAAACCAAAAAAGAAAAAGAAAAATGATACGATTTGCATGTCACAGAAGATTATGGAAAGAAAACTGACATAAAGCATATTTAAAAAATGATGACAGGAAACTCCTGAAGTTTGGAAAAAGAAATAGAAGAAATGGAAAATCCATGGAACATAAAACAACATGAATGCAAAGAGATCTGTACCATGATACTTACTAGACAAAATGTCAAAAATGTAAGATAAAGTGAAAAACAGCAAGAAAAAGGAAGTCAGTCCAGCAGATCCCTCAGAAGAAAACTTGAAAACCAGAAGGGAAGAGAGGTAGTTTGTTTAAAACCCTGAATGACATTATCAATTATGAGCAATACTGTATCCAGTAGTTCTAACTTTCAATAATAAAAGATAAAAAAGATTTTTTTCCCACAAATAAAAGATAAGTTTATCATCAGAGCATCCAGTTATGAAACAGGTGTAAAAATAAATTTAGAAACCTTAAACAAGAGGACATTAATTAGCAATATAGGAAAGTATAGATACCTCTGATAAATTAATGGTTGTATCAAATATGAAATTCTATATTGTAGTAATACAATTATATCTATAGTAGAAAAGTCAGAAAGATTTTTTTCAGAAATTAGAGTTATACCAATTTGTTAACACATACACACACATATTAGAAAATATGCAACTGAGATATAAAATTATAAAGTGATGATAAAAGGAATGAATTTCTTCATGTGATCAATATTAAGTTATGAGCTTAAGATAGCTACAAAATATATGTTTTATATAAGCTTTGGCATGCTCTCTGAGCAAAAGACTTTAAGGGCACACAAGCAATAAAAAGAGAATAACAATAGCCTACCACTGCAGACAGTCAGTTTCCCACAAGGGAAGAAAATGAGAGGAATAAAGGACAAGGATCTACAAGACAAGTCAAAGACAAATCACAGAATACCAGGGGTCTATGTCTGTTAATATCTAATATCTCTTAAGGTGTAGCTGAATGAGTATGAACAAAGATGGGCTATAAATAAAGACTGGAATAATGTCCTCCAAGTGTATGAAAACAAAAAAAACTAGGTGTGACTACACTTACATGAAATAGACTTTGGTCCAGCATCATCAACACAGATAAAGACAGGTTCTCTATTGTGATAAATGGTCAGTTAAACAAATGGATCTAACAACTATAAACACATTTTGACTCAAAACAAAATGTCCATAAATTTATGAGTATGTTAGATAAAAAAGAGATTCAGATTATGATACAGGAACAATAGGAAATTTACTACTTTCATATAATCTCAACTGAAGAATAACATAAGAGTATTCAACAATATGCTAGAGTAAAGCTTCTTATGCTGTGGGTTGTGACCCCATTTTGGGTATATAACTGAATGTTAGGATTATTAATAAATTTGAAAAACCTAAAGTGTGTCTGATTGCACAATGAAGAAACTGAATTAAATGTCAAACCTATAATGAAATTGTGGCGTTTCTGGCAATGGTCATTTATATTGAATTCTCTAACTTAATCACAGCCTTGGTTCTGTGCATGCATGTGCACTTTGGATTATGCATGTACTTATACAATGTGGTGTCAATTAACATTGCATGAATCACCTCAGATCATATTAAAGACTACTGGATGTTTTTTGAATTGTAACATTTATATGAGATGCCAGATAGTGTAATGGCAATGAGATTTATTTTTAAAAAATTCCTGTTGTAGGTTTGTATAATGTGACTATGGGTTTTTTGGTTCATGCTAGATATGTGGAGACAAGAAGACAACTTTGTGGGGTCTACTTTTGTCAAACTTCATATAGTGATCAAGATGAGGTTACAGTCTGGCACAATACAAACATTTCCAACACAGCTATTTCATTGATGCTCAAACAATAGTAGTTGAAATATTACAGCAGTAAAATACTGTCTTTTTTTCAAATTGCAAATGTATTTTGATTGAAGTATAATGAAAAACAGGAGAAATTGAATAATAAATCTTATTTTTAAGTGAAAAAGACAAAAAAAGAAATACAATTTTTTCTGCTTTTACAGAAAAAAAATTCATTATGCAACACAAAGAGCTTTAATATTTTTCTACTCTTGCTTTTTAGAATATAAAGCTTAACTTAGAACAACTTTGGATTATATTGTGTTAAAATATTTTTATTTAAAAATAGGGTTTTTTTTATCTTTAAGCCAAATGTATAAGATTTTATTAAACTTACAGAGAGGAGGTTTTACAGGACCATGTCCCAGGTAGAGCTCCAGGAGCCCAATAGGTGAGAAAGAGGAGGGATTATATGAGGAGGATTATGAGACCATGATTGGAAAAAGCATAGGGACAAATAGCCGAACTAGTGGAAACACATAAACTGTGAAGCAATAGCTGAGTAGCCCCCCATGGAACTGGACCAGGCCCTCTGGATATGTGAGACAATTGATTAGCTTCAAAATAGTTTTATGAGATGTTGACTTGAGTTTCACACAGACACACACACGTGCACAAACACACACACACACACACACACACACACACACACACGAAAGAGTAAATGAAGTTTGGCACACCATTAGGATGGAGTTTATAACAATTTCTAAATAGGTCCTTATATGTATTTATGTAAAATGTCATTCTTGGCATAACCAATAAGAAATAATTTCATAGTGTCAATCAGCTCTGGAAATATTGAAGATGGTATGCATCCCGAAGTACCAAATATTAATCCAAGTTTAAGGCTTTACATAAAGTTTTACAACCTATACATCACATTAGGTATGTAAGTATTCACTACTTTTAATAAATGGCAAAATTACATGTGTCCAAGTGTTGTTTTAAAATAACTTCTTTACAATTTATTATCAGCACATGTTTGATATGTGTACCTATTTAATATATAGCTTTTGTTCTAAGGCATAAAGAATTCCTAAGTGAAGAGTGTTTAAGAAGTTCTAGATCAAATAAATATGTCATATTTATATATGACATATATATATATATATATACATATATATATAATATGTTATACAATATGTGAAATACATAATAATCACATCTGGACTTGAAAATTTCTGTAAAAAAAAGGCTGTATTTTAAACTTCAAAAAACGTTTCCAAGCATCTTAAAACGTGAACTTTCGATTTTTTTTTTTCTGAACACAGTGGAATCAATATAGTCTATCAACAGAAAGATATTTGGAAGCTGAGATTAAGAAAGAACTTTCAAGATTCCTTAGCATAAAGGAAAAGAAATACAAATATGTAATAGTCTGTGATACAGGAAAAGCAATAGTGGAAAGGAAGTTTTCTGTAATTAATACCTCTTTCACAATTGTAGAACAATAAATATTAAGTTAGAAGTCATCCAGCTCAAATAGAAATCTAAAAACACACCAGGAGGAACAAGAAAGCAACAACAAACCATGCATTGGGAAACAGTCCCAAAGTTCAGACAAAAGCAGATGAAACTGAGACCATGAAGAACATACACAAATCAAAGAAACAAAAGTGCACACATAAATAGATAAGCATAATTGATAAACTTTATTTAAACTTAGGAGAAAAGAGAGACTCAAATGAATGCAACAAATGAGATTACAACTAAAACCATACAACCATTGTTAACCATCAGACATACCACACAGAGCTATAGACTACAAATTAGAAAATACAGAAAGGATGAATTAGGGCCAACCAAGACTGAAGGACAAAAACAGAAAATGTGTACTGGCCAATAGTGGATAATGAGAACAGAACAACGATGAAAAGTCTCCCCCCAATCTCCCCATCCCGTGTAAAAAACTCAGGACTACACTACAGGATTCTACCAAACTTTCAAAGAATAATTACTACCAATTCTTCTCCAGTCTAAGAAGTTGAAGGGATGGAAACGTAGTCTATTAGACCAACACTAACTTTATCCCATAAACACACACACACACACACACACACACACACACACACACACACACGTGTATTGCATCACAGTGTCAACTGCACTGAGGAGGCAGGGGAGGAAATTACAAGACAGAGAAAAGAAGAAATGAGTGAAGGAAGGTCAGAAAGACAGAAAATGAAGGAGAAAGGGGACAATGTCTATGGCATTCTGTGGGAAGCATTGCCTAATTTAGAAATGTGTGGCATTGCTAGGGATTAGCCCATTGTGGATGAAACACATTATCAGGCCGTGTCTCTGTCTACTTGTTTTCTCGCTGGCCTCTAGATATCCAGTGAGTATGTTACCTGCATCTTTGGCTGAAGCCATTTCTTGACTCACATGTAAATCATGAGAGATAAATATTTGCTTTAAATACCCGAGTTTTTTACTTTTATCAGAGCATGTGTCAATAACCAATTAAATTTATACTAGCTTTTAATTTTAAGTTTTTTCTTTATTTCATTCAATAGTAAAAAAAGGAACTTCATGGCTAAAGATTCCATCACATTAAATACTTTAAGAACCTACACAAATGTACTTTGTGGAAATCAGAGGCTGCTTGTGTTTTACTGACAGTTTGATAATGTTTACTGCTACATTGAAATAAAAGCAAAATGCTTTGTACATTACATTAATTGGATGGCACCTAACTGCATGTGTAGTGCTTGAATTATAGGGGTAATGCTTTTGAATTGTTATCACATTACAAGAGGTACCTCTAAGTCAATCACATGTAAATTTACTTCTTTATATGTTTATTTTTCCCCCAATGCATACTATAGTGAATCATATTTATGCTAATCACTGCATTTAGAGAAGCTTGTATTTACATTTTATGTAACACTAGTCACTGAAGAGTGAATACTTCTATTTTTCCAATATACAGTTGCAATGTCAAAACAGGGTCATTCCTTGAGGAAACAGAGTGCAATGAAAACTTCAAATAAATTTCCCCACGAGGCCCATGACATAAAAACTTCTCAGATGTTTTCATTGACTATTAAGCATGGCAAAATCTACTTTTATTGCAACAAAAGTAATTTAAAAGCAAAGTAGTATTCATTTCACCTAGGTAATATTGCTAATAACCAAGTAGAGAGTAATTTGAGTAAAAACAAGCCTCTTAAAGAACATAAGGAGTATATGATTTGCACTCTTAAGCTGTTCTCATATTCCCAGGTAAGAAACACTGTCACATCTCTAAAAATTACAAAATAATATGTTGAATAAAATAAATGCTACTAAGCCTCATATATTTTTCATGGTTTGGCTTTCTAAATCAGTTCAATGTAATAGCTGTAAATAGCCTTACACAGACTTACCATCTTCTTAGAAGGCGTTTTATGGAAAAGAATTCATTGTACAAAGTATTTCATAAGGTGAATCTGTTTATGCAAGGAATTCCTTATACCTAATTGCAGCCATTTGCCTAGTGATCATTTTATATCATTTTTAATGATAAATAAATAAAACACAGATATAAACTTATTGTACTAGAATTCCTTGTTTCCTTGGTAAGAAGGAGTTTGAATATTCATAGTAAAGTTTGTTAGCAGTCATATTCTCAGCACCCTCTGAGTGCTCATTCATTAGTGTGGGCTCTGTTTCACTCCCTCAAAGTTCATGGGTGAAACTACAGCTCCTGTACAGATGGAGTTAGGAAACATCAAAAGATACCACTTTTGAATATTTAGAGCTAGATGAATTTATGAGGATGGAGTGGTCATTATGAGATCACTGCCCTTTGGTAAAATGATCTACCAGTTTTCTCTCTGTCTGAGACATCTGGAATGAAGCTCTTCCACAAATTAATTTACCTAACTCTTGATTGCTGTGGATATCACTCTATGTAAATAAAACACTGATGGCCAATGACCAGGCAGGAGGTAGGTGGGACAAGGAGAGAGGAGAATTCTGGGAAGCAGAAGGCGGGGAGAGAGACACAGCAGCCACCGCCAGGAGAAGAGCATGTAGAGACGCCGGTAAGCCACCAACCACGTGGCAAGCTATAGATTTATAAAAATGGGTTAATTTAAGATAAAAGAACAGTTAGCGAGAAGCCTGCCACGGCCATACAGTTTATAAGTGATATAAGCGTCTGAGTGATTATTTTATAAGTGGATTGTGGGACTGCGGGGCTTGGGGAACCTGGAGAGAAGCCCTCCAGCAACAAATGGCGCCCAACGGCTCGAGTTTCCACCTTAAACCTGAGAATATTTAATAACCAATTCTAAACAGAGCCAAAACCAGGTTCCTGCTTCTTGTCTCATACGGGCAGCTAGATGCAAAACGCAAGTTTGGACACTGGCGGGTTCCTGGCGGGTGCGTTTGACCGGCAGTATGGCGGAAATGAGGCATCTGCCAGCGACAAATTAAGCTGTGTGGTAGATTTAGTCTTTACTAGTATTAAAAAAAAAAAAAAAAAAAAAGAGGTTTCTGGGCTACACGCTGCTTTGATAAGAAGCATAGACCCACTATTTCTGAGACTTGATGACTCCCAGAGCTGGCGGAAAATGTACCACCGCCATGTTGGGAAGCTGAAGTGGGCGGAGCCAGCAGCCACAGCGCCGTTTCGGGCTTACAATGGTACAGTTTAAAGCAATAGGCTCAAGGCTCAAGGTAATGTAAAACATAAGCCACATAAAGATGGCTACCACACAGAGAATCTGGATTATGTTCTCTTTGATATTCATAACTAAAGAAAAACATTTGATTACAAAAGCTGTTGAGTTATGCCAAAATGTATATTTTAAAGGTACCTTGACTTCAAAATTTGGATATAAGGATATGTTACTTTGGAAAAGAGGTTCTGCTTTTGTTTCCACAGAAAGCCAGAGGCTGTGGACTTGTTCCAGATTAAGATACATCAGGTTTCACCAGCCAAGACCCCTGAAAGGACTCCGATGACACCATGGCCCAGATGATCCAACATCCAGATCGGTTTCAAGGCAACTGGTTCACACAATACAGCCTCACGGACTACCCCATAGGTCTAAAATTTTCTTTGCGTCCCCATAAGATACAGCGCCCCCCTCCAGCAGGAAGTAGTAAGAGATGCTATGCCCAAGTTCCCAAATATACCAAGCTGGCTTTAGAGGTGGAATTGGCTCACTCCCCTCTAAACCCAGACATATTGCTTTAAAAAAAAAAAAAAATGGTTAAGTGATTCTTGTGTCCCAAATCAGAAGAGCCCTCTGGTGTGGGACAGAGAAAAACCAATATTTTTATTTAAAACAGGTTGATTATAAATGTGATCTCTTTCTAAAAAGAAAAGGGGATATGATATATAGGAGGATATGGAGATGATAAGATAAAAGGGTAGATTAATGAACCTACTTTTAAAGAACAACTTGTTTAAAATGTTTTACATTGGTATAAATTTTAGTTCATTGATACAAACTTGAAGTTAATTTTGTTATACTGTATATATATATATTTCTATTCTTGTTTGAGGTATTATGTTTATATAACTCATTTAAAATTGTAATGGATAATTAAAAAATAGGTTAATAATTAGTCATCTATGATAATCATATCTGTAGCCATGTTAGTTAAGTCTTCTAGGTATACATAGATATATTTCAGATAGATAGGTAATCTTCAAACACTTCATAGACCTAGAAAATATGGCATTTAAATAACTTAGAATTCTGTTGATGTGAGACACAATTGCTCCTGGCTGCACCAATTGATCCCGAGAGAATGTTGGGCTTCTAAGACATTTCCATTTGGAAGTTTGTCTTTTTGGCACAAAATGGCCTACTGGGCAAAGAACTGCCCTTGCCTTGACGGCTGACAGTACAAATGCAATGCTGTCCTTTCTGGACAAGCGGGACACAAGGAAAGCGACCACTGTACTCTGCCAAGACAGGGTAAGATGGTCTTTCAGAATTCCTGCTTCTGAAAATGGTCTGTCAGATACTCTAGGCCTGTAGCCAATTTGAATGCACCAACAATGCTAAGAAACATCAGGTGACTGTCCAGGCTGCCAGCTGTCTTGGTCTACTCTTGCAAGATTCCCGAAGTTGCTTGCATCCGTCTACCATTTCTCAGGTACCATTATGTTCCTTCTCGGTCTTTGATGTGGTTGAAGGCTAGATAGTCGTAATTTCCTGAGTTATGATAAAAGATAAGTTAGCTATAAAACCTTAAACTCACAAATATAAGATAGATAGGACATCTTCTTTAATATTGTAACTATAATTCTTGCTTGGTAATTGTTTTGTTATATGTAATTTTACCATGTTAAAGTTAAAACCTTCCTTTTTAAAAAAAGAAGAAAGGGGAAGTGCTGTGGATATCACTCTATGTAAATAAAACACTGATGGCCAATGACCAGGCAGGAGGTAGGTGGGACAAGGAGAGAGGAGAATTCTGGGAAGCGGAAGGCGGGGAGAGAGACACAGCAGCCACCGCCAGGAGAAGAGCATGTAGAGACGCCGGTAAGCCACCAGCCACGTGGCAAGCTATAGATTTATAAAAATGGGTTAATTTAAGATAAAAGAACAGTTAGCAAGAAGCCTGCCACGGCCATACAGTTTATAAGTGATATAAGCGTCTGAGTGATTATTTTATAAGTGGATTGTGGGACTGCGGGGCTTGGGGAACCTGGAGAGAAGCCCTCCAGCAACACTTGATGGTAACTTTAGTATCTAGAATTTTAAAGTCATATCTAAGTCATGTATCCTAAGTATCTTATTTTTAAAGCCCAAATTAAGAATTAAGTCATCCATTCGTCCTTCCAGAAAATAATTTGTGAGTGTATCTGTAGTGGTTTGACTAGGAATGAATCCTATAAACTCAAATGTTTCAATGTTTGGCCTATAGGGAGTGGCACTATTAGAATGTGTGGCCTTGTTGGAGGAATTATGTCACTGTAGGGGCAGGTTTTGAGGTTTCATATGCTCAAGTTATGCCCAGGGTGGCTCACAGTCTCCTTCTGCACAGGCCAAGATGTAGGACTCTCAGCTACCTCTCCAACACCCTGTCTGCATGCTGCCATGTTTCCCACCACGACGATAATGGACTAAACCTCTGAACTATAAGTCAGCCCCAGTTAAATGTTTTTCTTTATAAGAATTGTTATGGTCATGGTGATTCTTCACAACAATAACACCCTAGATAAGACAGTGCCCTAAGTTACAACACTATGAAAGTTGATGTTTCTACCAGTCAGTGTTTGATCCTTGAATGGTAGGAACCAGCTCTCCAGCAATAACATACAAGAAGAAAAAGTGACCTGAGAATTGTGAATACTTCAAAGACAAAAAGAAAGAAAAGGTAAAAATTAGGCAACAAAATATTACAGAGTTTGTCCTCAGCAAACGCTATTTGGACCTCAAAATCAGTTTCAATATTCTTTTACTCCTGTGAGGAAGATCCCAAACCAACTCACCTTCACATCAGCATCTACCATTATGGTACTGCTTCTGGGGGTGCATGGTTGACAGGAAAGCTGACCACACTTGTTTAGAGGAGAGAAAAGAAGTGATTGCTAAAGAATGAGATATTAGGAAATTGCAAACAAGAACAAAAAGGAACATGTAAAACATGAGGAAAAGCTAAGGTAAAGAGTACAAAAAATAAATCTGGGATTGGATTTCCCTAGCAACTTTTTCTTGAGCTCATCTGTATTCACACATGCATGTCTGATGTCCCCATCTTCTGGCTGTACTTTGGCTACTCTTTAGCTGATGATAATGTAATTGTGCTCTTCTCAGTCACCCATCAGTGGTTAAATATGATAGAATTCTTGCCCTTTATCCAAAGCTGAAAATATTTGTAAAATTATGGTTTTGTTCAACATGAAACAAATCATCAGTGTGCAAAACTCTTTGGAGTATTTTTGCAGTGTGCAAACCTGGAACAAAGTGCAAACAAGCTCTCATACTATGGAGTAAAACCTTGAAGTTCTCTCTCTGTCTCTCTGTCTCTGTCTGTCTCTCTCTGTGTCTGTGTAGGTGGGGGGGTGTATAGGGAGAGAGACAGAGAGAGAGACAGAGACAAAGAGAGAGACAGAGACAGAGAGCAGTATGAAGCTGATATACACTGTAGCACCACATCTGGAATGCGACACCTGGTGGCAAATCACTTTTTGTCACATTCCTCCTTCATAGGACAACATTATTTGCATTAATGGTCACAAAACGAAATGAATAATGATAATGATGAAGAAAGTGAAGCTTTTATTCTTTAAATTCTTATACACTAATAAACATTTGCAGAATAAATGTATTGTGAAAATGAGAAATACAGTCTGGAAGAAAAAAATGGTAAATCTTTAATAATCTTTCATTTCATTAGCACACTTTATGAAAATAAAACAATCATTCATATGTACTTTTCCTCAGCTTAAGTAAATAATGCTCAACTTTGTCCTTTTGTTCAGTGATAATATTGGTAAATTTGTGGCTGTCCAACCAAAGTTATGTGTTTTTAATGTTTCCTGATAAACTCAAAGGATGTTTGTGAAGTTACCTTAAATCACCATCAAGTGGCTAGCACTTTTTGTTCATTCAACTAACGTGCCTTTAAGGCTTGAGGTACTGCAAGTAAGGACTTGACCTTGATCCATAGCAATGTATACAAATACGTGAATACATGGGAGGAAAGGAGGGAGAAAAATAATCTATGTTGCAATATTTTGTAAAAATTGCAATATAATTTACATCTTTTTCAAATATAAATGCCTCTCTGCGATTTAGTATTTTGACTAAATTATTTTGAGTGTAGAATTCATCATCATTTCAATTCTGTTTGTTACAAAGTTCCAAAGCTTTTCTTACTTTGATAAAAAAAAAATCAGAGATAATGACTACCTGCTAGTGACCACAGACATTATTTGATTAGGTACTTTTGGAAAAGTCCCTATTCTTAGTGAAAATAATTGATGCTTTTAAGCCTTGCCTCATGCTTTTTTCGGCAATACAAGAAGAATGTCTCCACCACCACCTCCATTTCTTCTGACATTCACATTTTATTTATTTTTTTGCCTTGTAAATGTCTTTTGTCTTACATTTTATTTTGTACAAAGCTCATGGTTTTCTAAATAATGTATTGGAGTTGAGTGTGAAGAGTTATGAAATCCCCGACTGTCACTATCATACTAATAAAGTTGCCTATTTAGTCTTTTCACATCATTTGTTTTGCTTTAATACTATCATTTGAAACTTTATTTCAGAAGGAAGGTAACTTAAAAATGACTCTTATATACAAGGATAAATAGAGGTTGCAGATGTACTACTCTACTACTCATATAAGAACTTCTAAGAATTCTGAACAAAAAAAAGTAATTATATTTTAAGGTTTTTTTTTTTTTTTTTTTTTTTTTTTTTTTTTTTTTTTTTTTTTTAAGGTAGCCTAATAAAGATGGATTGAGAGCTAGCTCAGGCAGTAAAATATTTGCTATGTAAATATAAGGTTCTGAGTTCAGATTTCCAGCCTTTATATAAAAAACCAGGCATGACAAGATGAGAATGATTTTAATTCCGGTACTGAAGAGGCAGAGGCAGGACAATCCTGAGGTAGATCAATCAAACATGGTAGAGTGCCATTTCTCCAAGACCAGGGCCAGAATAAGGCAACCTTACAATGGATTAACAAATGTTACTTAATCAAAGCCCAGATGTATCTATTTCATCTCAAGGTAACATTCAAATGTGGGGACCTCCCTGGAATGACTGCACAAGGGTTAGAAAGAAAAGTCCATACAGAACCCTGCTGCTTTCTTTCTTTTTTTTTTTTTTTGTCAGTTTTCATGGACTGTTGATATGTATAAAAAGGTGATTGCACAATGCAGAAAAAGTTGCAATCCCAGACTCCATCACAACCAAGGGAGTAAGCTGCCAATCCTTCCAGTTTACCGCACCTCTAACACAGTATATACAGCAGGTGAGGAGTATTGGGTGCATTTTCTATCTTCCTACATCTGGGAACATCTGCACTTCTGTAATTGCCTGTATGTCTGTGACTGTGTTATTTTATAATATTATGATAAATCATTGTAAAGGAACAATAGCAGCAGTCACAGATGAGACCATCAAATTGAGTGTCAACAATATCCACCAGAAACTTACAGGGGAAGCTGATGCAGTCAGCTGAAGTTCTTTTTTTTTTTTTTTTTTTTTTTTTTTTTTTTAAGATTTCTAGTTTTTTTTATGTTGTCTTTGATATTCTTTTTTAAAATACTTTTCACTTTTTTCTTTCATTTTTCTTTATTAAGAAAATTTCTACTCACTCCACATACTATCCACAGATCTCCTCTCCTCACTCCTCCCACCCCTAGGCCTCTTTCCCAAGCCACCCCACATCCTCACATCCCCAAATTGAGGTCTCCCATGGGGAGTCAGCAGAGCCCAGCACACTGAGCCTAGGCAGGTCCAAGCCCCTTCCCACTGCACCAAGGCTGTGCAAGGTGTCACACCACATGCACTGGGTTCCAGAAGCCTGCCCATAGACCAGGGACAGGTCCCGATCCCCCTGCCTGGGTGCCCCCCAAACAGTTCGAGCCAAACAACCATCTTCTGTATCCACCCATGGGGCCGCTCCACAGCCACCAGTCCACAGTTCATGGGCTTCCACTAGTGTGGGCGAGGGACGTCGAGATCATGATGGCTGAAGTTCTTTATTGAGCTTTTTTTCCATGGGTAAATTTCCCATGGCTGAATTCTTAGAATCTCTTTCTTGCTGAAGGCATTGTTAACATCATTGTTAACATAGCGAAATAAAAACATCTTTTGCAAATGTTTGGCCATCTAGTTATTTCCAAAGACCCAAAGATTTTACACTGTTCTCTTTCTTCCTTATTCCCCTTGGTGTCTAGGGTAAGGACATGCACTCATTTCCCAAACATGATCTTGCAGGACACTTTACACAGCCGTGTTTTGGCCTGAAGGGGTGGAGCAACCCTGCTTCCGAGCCTCAGAGCCCACTCTTAGTGAGCTCAAACAGCAAAAGGAGAATTAGCAATCAATAAAATGCATACCACAACTGAAGTTTTCCTCAGTCTCTTTCTTTCACCTGATTTAAGCATTCAAAAATCCATCCAAACTAATAAGATTTTAGCCTGACATGTGGTGAAGAGTAATTTTTAAAAAAGATACTTTTAGGTTTAACATAAGGAGTGGCAGGTGGTCCGGAAGGCAGCACAATGTGTCTTTTCTGGTAGGGTGGTTTTAGGAGTCTGACATTCTAGTAAGTAGACAAATCAATGGGATATAGATATTTTAAACTGTCAGGTTATATCATTGAATACTTATGAAAAAATGAAAGCATGCTAAGCTATTGTTATGTCACTCACTGGCATTAAATCTAAGGATTTATGTGGAAAGAATAAAATAAAGTTTACAAATGAAGATCAGCCTCAGTGACTATCTTGGATTCAAGCTTAAATGTGGTACTCTTTCTAACTGGATTTATCTTTAGTGAAAAATTTGTCTTTTCTATTAAACACAGAGCACTAATTAACCTTTTTATACTACAACACGAATAGCTGAGACAATGTAACAAATCAGCTAAATAATCTTAATAATTCAAAAAGAGAAATATAGTAAACTGTTGACATACTTGTATAGCCAGAATTATAATTAAAATGTGACATTAATTAGTGTGCAAAATACAAGAAGAAATAAAATACTATTCACTTTCTTTGTTAGTAAATTGGATGGCCTTTAAAAGTTATGACATCTGACTAGATTTCAGATTTGAAGAACATAGGGTGGAACTGAGCTATGTCTGTAGTTGCTTTTATTATAAATAGAAACTCATAAAATATAGTGGTGTGTGGTGAGAATAAAATAATAGCCTAAGTCTGACTTTCTTTAACATGGAAGAAAATGAAGCTAGAACATATTTCAATAATTGCAAACTAATTTATAATAAAAGACAATAAAGAGAGAAATTAAAGAGTAGACATCAATTACAGATGGCCTGAAGGCAATAATCCCAAATGCTCCTAATTTGATTTCAATGGTATTTTGAAAAACCTACAAATGTAACTGGCTATGTTCCAAGTGTTAAACCAATAGAAATTAAAAAAAAAAAATTCTCAAATAGGTATTTGTAACACATTAGCTTATTTTTTAATTGCATTGAGTAAATCAATTTTGAATAAAGAAAACAATTTTTATAATAACCTAAGTTTTTTATTTGTTCTTTTCAATTTAATTTTATTATTTTTTTTATTCATTTTGTATACTAACCACAGTTTGCCCTCTCTCCCATCCTCTTGCTCCCCACCACCTCCCCCAACCCACCCCATCCAATCCTCAGAAAGGATAAGACCTGCCATGGGAAGTCAACAAGGCCTTGTAAGTTCAGTTGAGGCTGGACCAAAACCTCCCCTTGCCCATCAAGGCTGATCAAGGCATCCCACCAATTGGAATGGGGTTCAAAAAACCATTCACCCTAAGTGAGAATCATACCCCTAGACCAATGAGCCTTGCATAAGTGAAACAGTTGCATAACTTATCTCCTTAAGGGGCCCCCTAGCAGTAGGATCAGGATCCATCCCTGGTGCATGAGTAGACTTTTTGGAGCTGACTACCTGTGGTGGGACACCTTGCATAGCCTTGAGTCAGGAGGAGGGGCTTAGATCTGCATTTACTGAATGTACCAAGCTCTGCTGACTCCCCATGGGAGGGCTTATCTTACTATAGGAGGCAATGGGGGGTGGGCTGGGTGAGGGGGCTAGAAGAGCAGTGGGAGGAGGGAAGAGGGTGATCTGTGATTGGTATAGAAAAAAATTTCTAAAAAAAGTCATTATATTTAAAAAATGCACCATGGATATATCCTGGTCTCACTGCCAGAGTTCACACAAACAGATTAGGCTACAAAACTGTTGCCCACATTCAGAGGTCCTAGTTCAGTCCCATGCAGGCTCCCCAGCTGTCAGTCTAGTGTCAATGTGCTCCCACATGTTAAGCTCATCTGTTTCTGTGGGTTTCCAGTGATGTTCTTTACCCCTTTTGCTCCTATAATCCCTCTTCCTTCTTCAACTGGATTCCCTTAGCTTGGCCTGGTCTTTGCATCAGCTTCCATCTGTTACTGAATGAAGAAGGTTCTATGATGATAGTTAGGGTATTCACCAATTTGATTGCAGGGGAAGGCCAGTTCAGGCACCTTCTCCACTATTGCTCAAGATCTTATGTCTTAATTAATTATAAAGCACAAAAATTCCTTTTCTTAAAGTTCCAGAAGCTGGGAGATCTAAGTTCAAGGCAGATGCAAGTACACTTGCCTTTCAGGAGACAACCTAAGAGCTGTATTATCGAGTGGTATTCTGTGGGTTTTCAAAATACTATTGAAATCTAATTAGTAGCCTTTGGGATTAATCACTTTAGGACATCTGTAATTATTATCTACTCTTTAATTTCCCTCTTCATTGCTTTTTATTATTTTGCTCATTATTAAAATGTTTTATCTTTGTTTTTTATAATACTACACAATTCAAATCCAGGTGACTATTTTATTCTCATGGGTCCTCATATGTCAGAGGGTCACAAGTCAGGAAAAGGAAAGCCTTAGTGAAATCTCTTCTACAGAGGCCTTGCTTCTGTTCTCAGGAGAAAAGCCTCAATGAGCCTTTTTATACCCCATCTCTTAAGATGCCACACTGGCTATTTTGGGAGAGTGTATGAGCAGTTAAGCTACATACAAGGTATATATGACAAGGGTATGATAGAGAGAAAAAGTGAAAACAGGGGACATTTGGGTGGTATATAAACAAAATATTGCAATAAATATTTCACCTTAATTCATCCTTGGTCAAAAATCAATTTCTGAGGATGTCTTAGGTTTTAGGATGTAACTATGCTTGCCCAGTTAAACTATTGTGGCACCAAACTGCCTTCTATGTATTTTGGTTTATATCTGAAGACAAATAATAATAGTCTTAGCCTTAGTTTGACCAGCTTCTCTTTGTAATGAATAGTGGTAAACATAGAGCGGCATGGCTGCCTATAGAGAGCTCAGTCCTAACTAGGGCATTTCTACCATCCACTCTAAGGCTCATGGGAAGAGAACTATGGCAGACAGAATGGAATATAAGAGGTGAAAGACAGTGGTAAGAGGTATGAAATGCCATTGTCTGGGCATGACACAACCAGTATAATAACAATTTCATAACAGCTAAAATTGTCTGCAATGGGCCTCTGAAGGATTGCACGTGTCAACATTCAAATATGCATGAAAGTCCTATTCTTCGTTGCTAACCATGATGGATGCCGGGAGACAGGCAGACCTTATCTTCAGTTAGTATGTACTGATGAATTCCCCAAGCTCCCTTGGATAGCTCCAACACTATGGCGACATTGATTTTGCAATGAGTCAAAAAAACAATACAAAAAAAATTGTATTTGTCAAGGATCTCTAGAGGAACAGAACTTAAAAAATGAACTAGTAGGGGAGTTATTAAATTAGCTAGCAGGCTGTGGTCTAATTAGTCCAACAATGGCTTTCTACCAATGGAAGGTCCAATAACCCAGTAGTTGTTCAGTCCACAAAGCTGGGTATCTGAGCTGGTCTTCAGTATACCCTAGAATCCAGAAGTAGACTCTAGTGCCAGTGAAGGAATTGACTTGCTAGCAAGAACAAGAGCAAGCAGACAAAAAGATGGTTGATGGTTCCTTCTTTTATGTCCTTTATATAGGTTGCCAGAAGAAATTATGATCCAGTTTAAAGATGAATATTCCTAACCTCAAATGATTTGGATTAAAGGTTTAAAGAAAAAAAAAAACCTCACAGGTGTGACCAGTCATTTGGATTTTTAGTTAATTCCAGATGGAGTCAAGGTAAAATTCAAGAATGGCTATCATAGATACAAATGGAGAAAGGTATTCTTAGGGAGAAAATGGTGATTAAAAGGTTTGGGTGACACAAGGATGGCAGAGGTGACAGTAATTAAAAGTTCTATGAATGTATAAACTGTCAAAGGACACATTTTTAGTACAAGCTACTTTTAAAGAGTTCACAAATGTGTGTGTATGTTGTATTTGTGTGTGTGTGTGTATATATATATGTATGTATGTATGTATGTATATATATATATATATATATGTGTGTGTGTGTGTGTACATGTGTCTGTGTGGTGTATGAGTGTGTGGAGGCCAGAGGCTAAATTCAGAAATCTATCTCTAGTGGGCTTTCTTATTTATTTATTTATTTATTTATTTATTTATTTATTTATTTATTTATTTCAGATAGAGACATTTACCAAACCTCAACCTTTTCCTTTTGGTTCATTTAGCTCCAAAGATCTACCTATATCCACATCCCAAGCAATAAGATTATAGAGAAGTGTCATCTTTCACCAGCTGAAAATACCAACTCAGATTCTCATAATTCGTGGAGCAAGCACTTTAGCCAAATAAATCATCTCTCTGCCAGGATCTCCTATTCTTTCCCTTCACATATATGAATGACAAAAAATACAGTTAACACTTTTGTAGGATTATCATTTCTTTTATGACAGTATATTCAGACAAAATGTCATTGCTTAACTCTCCTGTAGAATGCAGTTAGAGTTTTGCTTACTACAGTCATCAATATAGAAGGACTTGATATAACAAGTCTTTAAAACGGCAGAGAATAAGTCAAAGAAAAATAAAATCTATTTTGTTGTCTTTTAATTTTGTATCTAATATTCCTTCAAATACTTGGTATTTTATAGTTAGTTGCCATCATATACCACTAATTTTCATCTTATTTTACTATTATATACATAAACATCTTTTGGACAGGTTGTATGATCATGTCTTCACAAATCTAATGGGTTTAATGATGCCAAGTTTCTCTTCTGTCAGCAATGCAATATAAAGATAAATTCTAGTAAGAAATCTGGAAACCTCATAAATATGTAAAAATTTAATATTTTACTTTCAAGTCATTTAATCAGAAAAGGTATAATAAGGTAAGCTGGAAAAATATCTTAAGACAAAATAAAATTCTATATTTGAGATTGTGAGAAGCAGAAAAAGACAGACTATATGCAACCATGTATACTTACATTTTAATAATATCTCAAATGAATACAGAAATATACTTTATATATATATATATATATATATATATATATAAAAAACAGAATCAAAGACAACATTTAGGAAAAAGGCAAAAATATTACATTGAGATTAAATATCTAGACAACAATAGATGATAAATAACGATAGATAGATGATAGACAGATAGATGACAGATAGATAGATAGATAGATAGATAGATAGATAGATGATAGACAGATAGATGGATAAATAGATATAGAGTTCAATATATGATACGTAACAGCAACAGTAAACAATTGAACAATGTTTGTTATTTAACAAAATAAAGAGACACAATAAGTTTTTATTGAATTGTTCAAAAGAGAGAAGACTGATCAGGCAAAATTAGGAAAGATATCACAAGTGCAAAAATAGAACATCATAAGAAAATATGAATTATCGCACTCTGGGAAGACCTGCCCAACTTGGCCCCAGGTTCTGACCACCGGGCAGGTCCCCTTCTAGCCCCACCGGGAGGGATCCCCTTCTCCAAGCCCCCCAGCAGCCCCTGTAATCTCTACGCCCTGCCCCCACGCCCTTCTGCCCAAGACCCCAGATACCTCCTGAGACTTAGAGACCACCCCCAGCTCCCATCCTGCTCCTGGCTTCCCTTCTGGACCAGAGACTTCCGGTCCAGATAAGAGCTTCCATCCTGCTCCGGAGTTCCCATTTGGACAAGAGAACTCCCACCTGGACAAGAGAGAGATACTTCCTGAATCTGTCAGCTCTTTCTGAACCAAGTACACTGATAAGACCAAGAAGGAACCACAAGGAGATGGGCAGACGTCAAGGCAGAAGTACATACAACAAAATGAAGAGCAATACAGCATCACCAGACCCTAGCCCGCCTCCAACATCTAGACCTGAACATCAAAAATTGGAAGAAGCAGAAGAAAGTAGCCTTATGAGTAACATCATGAAGAAGGTAGAGGCTTGTGTAGAGGAAAAGACAAGAAAATTGGAAGAACGCTGTAAACAACTAGAGGAAAGGGCAAACAAATTAGAAGAAAACAATAAAGTCCTGCAAGAAAACAATAAAGTCCTGGAAGCAAACAATAAAGTACAGGAAGAAAACAATAAAGTACTGGAAGAAAACAATAAAGTACTGAAAAAAAAATCATGAAAAAGCAATGAAACAAATAAAGGAAACAGTCCAAGACCTGAAAAGGGAAATTGAAAAAATAAAGAAGACACAAACAGAGGGAATGCTGGAAATAGAAAACGTGAGTAAAAGATCGGGAACTTCAGATGTAAGTATAACCAACAGAATGCAAGAGATGGGAGAGAGGATCTCTGGCATTGAAGATACAGTAGAAGAAATAGTTTCACCAGTGGAAGGAAACACTAAAGCCAACAAAGTCATGAACCAAAATGTCCAAGAAATTTGGGACACCATGAAAAGACCAAACCTATGAATTATAGGGATAGAAGAAGGTGAAGAATACCAACTCAAAGGCACAGAAAATATATTCAACAAAATTATAGAAGAAAACTTTCCCAACTTAAAGAAGGAAATGCCTATGAAGATACAAGAAGCCTATAGAACACCAAACAGACTAGACCCCCCAAAAAAGTCCCCTCAACACATAATAATTAAACAACTAAATGTACAGAATAAAGAAAGAATATTAAGAGCAGCAAAGGAAAAAGGCCAAGTGACCTGTAAAGGTAAACCCATCAGAATAACACCCGATTTCTCAATGGAGACTTTGAAAGCCAGAAGGACCTGGACAGATGTAATGCAGACACTAAGAGACCATGGATGTCAGCCCAGACTAATATACCCAGCAAAACTTTCAATCATCATAGACGGAAGGAACAAGACATTCGAAGACAAAGCCAGATTTAAACAATACCTATACACAAACCCAGCCCTACAGAAAGCACTAGAAGGAAAATTCCAACCAAAGGAAGTCAGATACACACTCAAAAACACAGGCAATAGATAAAGCCACAACAGTAAACCCCAAATAAGAGAAGTACACACACACTACCACCAAAAATAACAGGGATGAACAATCACTGGTCGTTAATATCCCTTAATATCAACGGACTTAATTCACCTATAAAAAGACATAGGCTTACATAATGGATATGAAAATATGAATTATCACAAGTATCTAAACTACCATGGCTAAATTTTGAAGAGAAAAAAAAAAGACTAAAACAAGTGAAGACAGTGAAACAAAACATGAGCTGAATTAAAACCAAGAGACCAAAGGTTAAACGGCTTCACTCATGAATTGTCATCATTATTTAGATAACTAAAACCAATTTTATCCATTTTCTAAAACATTGAGGAAATTGGAACATTTCCCCATTCTTTATGAGATCAGGTTTTACCTGATCTAAAGTAGTCAAATATACCATGTGAAAATAAAACAGCCAATATTTTTGTCTCAGTTGTTCCTTTTTCAATGTATTTCTGTATGTTATTGAATTTCTCAACAGTATTTTATTTCTTTCTTCAGACTATTTTAAGATTTCTTTTTTTTTTTTTTTTTTTTTTTTTTTTTTTTTTTTTTTTTTCGAGACAGGTTTCTCTGCTAGTTTTGCGCCTTTCTGGAGCTTACTTGTAGCCAGGCTGCCTCGAACTCACAGAGATCCGCCTGCTCTGCCTCCCGAGTGCTGGGATTAAAGGCGTGCGCCACCACCGGCCGGCTTTATTTTAAGATTTCTTACAAAACAACTTATTATATATCATATCAGAAAAAAAAATATTTACTTCTCCATTACTACTGAGGGATAATTTTAAAGAGTGCAGAATTTTCTAAGTTGGTGGAATTTTTTTTCCTTCTCACTATCTTAACTATTTTATCTTTTTTTTTTTTTTTTTTTTTTTTTTTTTTTTTTTTTTTTTTTTTTGAGCATGCATGATTTCCCAAGAAAAGGCTGGGTCTAATTTTTATCTTTTTCCTTTGGATAAGGTAATCTTTTTCCTTGAACTTCTATGATCCATTACTTATATTTGGTTTCCTGTAATTTGAGAATTGCAAATGTGTGCCTGTGTTATTATTTATTTATGTATGTATTTATTTATTTTTCGGTTTTGTTTTGTTTGTTTGCTTTTTTGGCATTTAACTAAATGTGCTCTCTTGGTGCTTGGATCTTGGTTTGATGTTTGGCACTGATGTAGAAAACTAACTCCTTGTTGTACTCCTTTCTTCTGTACCCTTCTTTCTGCCAGTTCTGGCATTTTGACTGCGAAATTGAAATCTATCGTACTTGTCTCACATCCCTTTCTGTCCAGTGAGAGGGCTTTGTCTTCTTTTATTTTTCGGGTTTGGAGGTCTCCACTGACAAGTCTGAAGCTCAGAAACTGATTTCCATCCATGTCTGGCTTCCTAATGAGCCCAACATGGGCTGGTACTTCCGTTTTCTTCTCTCTTGAATTCTCAGCCCTTTGTTTACCTTACCATCTGCGCTTTCATGCTATCTTATCCATCCACTATAATTTTTTGTATATTATTTATAGTTATTTTTGAATGCTACTTACAGTGACCGTGCCTTATAAGATACTTGTGTCCTCTCTCTTTCTTCAGATCGTGATTTTTTTTTTCTGTTTTGTTTCTATTTTTTTTAGTTCTTTGTAATCACTATTTTTTACAGCAAATCATAGGTATTATTTAATGGTATAAGCAGGAGTTGGTTGATGTGGCAAGAGCAGGGTAGGAGCACTTAGCAGCCTCATGATGATGCCTCCATCTTTTGTTGCTGTTTGGACTCTGCAGTGTGAACCTCAAAGGGGCTCCTTGAACTTCCCTCCTCTAAGTAGACAAAAACGGCTAGGGTGAGTCTGAGCTGGATCACTTATGCATTGCGGATGCCTGGCAGGTTTCGCTGTGGTTAATTAGTTTCTCTAGAGAATAACCATTTTCAAGAAGAATCCCGTATATTTTTATATGGCCCTCCCTCTCCTCTCCCTAGTGGGAAACGGGGAGGTAGTGGAGTGGGGAGGGGGCGGCATACTTTGCTGCTGCTTTCCTGCTGTTAGCTGTCAGAACATGGTCAAGTTGGTGGAGAAAAATCATGCAATATTGTGGGGGCCTTATGCTGCAACTCCCTTGGGAGTTTTAATTCGGAAGAGATTGCATTGAGCCTCGGGCAATTTTCCAGTCTCAATCCAGGTTTTCTCTATTCCTCTGGTGACTCTTCCCACCTTTTCTCTATTCATATTACCAATACAATGGAGTGTGGTTTTCCCAGAGTCCTTGACTATAGAAAATATCGGAAAAGAACAGTTATTTGTTAAGCTATGCTCTGCTTCTTACTTGTTAGAACACAATGAGAATCTCCAAGCTTCACGGTGTCTACACACCTTCAGCTGATTTCAATGTGAGAGGATTTGTTTCTAAAACATTAATATACACCCTAAAACAATAGAAAATCATAAGTCTTCTTTCTGCTTCTTTATGGCTAGATCAACTAGACAGGCATTAATGTATTATGAAATTATCCTAATTAGATCCATTTCACACATCTTTACCTTTAGTTTTTAGGACTGTCTAATTCTTTTGGGTATTTAATGACAGACTGCAGGAAGATTAAGATAGATTAATATGCAACAGCTTGTGAACAATCCACATTCTTTTGGGAAGTCTCACAAAAACTATTTACTTCTATAAAAATGCATTTGTTAATTTTATTATCAAAATTTAGGTAATCAAATAAAATCATCTAGGTTGCTTCTTAAAATGCAGACTTCTGGGATATACAATTACAGCTAGAGATTCAATGTGGCATATCTTGATTGGAGTCCAAGTATCTTTATTTAGAATCTGATCAAAACAACCTGAATTGTTTCCAACACAGGTAACCCTTTAGCTTGGTTTTAGAAAACACTGTTAAAGTATCTCTAGAATGCCCACCCTACTTGATTGTCTTTGAGGGAGTGAAACTAGGAAGCAGATGTTTTCTTTATAAATTTTGAATATGACTTGTCTTAAAGACAGTCTTTCTTATGGACAAACAAGCTCTCTTTTATCATTAGGAAAAATAATGAAATTACTTCCAACAAAAAATGAATATAAATGATTATTTCTTATATAAAAATCTTCTTTTATGTCAATCCATAATAAAATTTTTCGCCTCATACTGAACCTTCCATTCCTTTTACATTTGGAGGCTCCAGCTGGTAGTTAAAACCTGTAATTATAGTCCCCACAGCAAACAATGTTTAAATTCACTCCACTCCTTACCAAATTCTAAATGTGAGCTCTGATTTCCCATGGTTGCTTAGTTACATTTTTTGTTTGTCCAAATAAATCTGATTAAAATAATAAAATGTGAGCACACTCATATAACAGCAAAGCAAGACCTTTGACTATTTAGAGACACATGCTGTCCCTTGTTTTTGTTCCAAACTAGAGGTTCAGATGAATTTTTGTGTCTTTTTCAGTTGTAGCAGAGATAAGTCAAGATCGGATATTTCCATTGTGGCCCCAAATACAATGCCTCCCACGCCTCTTGCATATCTTGCCTGTGTAGCATTGTGCCTCCTCTCTCATCAGAGATTTCAGGAAGAATTTTTGTTCCTCATTAGCCAAAATAAAGTGACATTGGAGAAAGGAAAGTAATGATTATTCATGTTACCTCTTGCACCTAACAAATGTGCCAAAGCATGGTTGAAATGAACACCATGGCCATAGAGCTAATTTTTAGAAAATTATTCATGACTTAGAAAAGTAATCCTTTTACCCCAAGTGATATCAAATCGGATCACTCAGGGTGGCATATGGGTTGTCTGGAGAATTCAAATCTAGTTCAGTCATGAGTCTAGAACAGCAACAAAGATCACATAAGTACTGGCTCAGCAGGACTCCAGCCCTTGTAAACTTGGAGCCTCTATAAATTTAGCAAAAAACAATATTTAAAGAGATCTGAAAAGAAACTTTTAGTTACCTTATCACATTGCCTGTGAAGTCCTACAGTACTACTTACACCAGATTTTGCTGGTAAATGAAGATACAGAAGAGTTCAGATTCAACAGTTACATAATGTCTAAGATAATTGTTGAAATTCATAAATGGAAATTATAGTAGTTCTATATCATGGCAGTAACTTTTGTAAAAAACATCTAGCATGTGTTGAGGTTTCACTCGAGTTGCTGGTCCATGTTTCTTTTCAATTTAGGTGACAATTTAGTTTGTAATCCTAGCTTGGTTACCTTTAAGAATGAACAGTTTATAATCATTCCAAGACTGTGTATTGCAGCATGGATGGTATGGCTGCTATGAGCATGCCTCACCTGGTGGAACCATCAGGAAAAATTGCTATATGAGTCATCTTTAATCATTGTTTTCATTGGTGGATGTAGTGATGTATAAAAATAATGCATAAGCCCAGCAGGGATGATGATGCTAACACACCACTCATCTGGACATGGCTTGCAGTCTAATGCTCTGCTCCTCTCTGACTCTAGTGACAAACCACACATTCCCCCGGGTTCTGTAGAAGGAGCAACATCTCTCTGCAGTTACTCGCCACTTTATTTATTTATTTTTATATGTAGCACATTCTGACATAGTCATAGTTGCCTTGCCCCTCTGGCTGCTTCCCAGGGTAAGTGAGCCAAGCAGAAAAGCACACAGTGTTGGTGAGTCCCTCTCTCCACTGTATTTTCTAAAACAACTTGAGCCCTACCACTAAGCTGTTTTATGATGTGTATCTAATTACTTGAGGTTTTGTTCTTCAGGTTTTGTTTTAGTTTTAGTTTTAACAAGCAAATAAGATAATATTGAACTTGGAAGTTCACTGTATTGAAGTGGGACTGGGTGTTCAAAGATCATGGCATCATTTATTAATCACTCTTAGCTTTCCTTTGCCCAGTGCACACAGATTCCCCTCCAGTCATATTAAAGTATGATCATACATTTAAATGCTACTCAATTAACCTCTTTTAATTTTCATAAGCAAATAAATATGTGTTTCTGCATCTTTGGGAATTTTAGTTCGTACAATCAACATTTTTTTACATCCTCCTGAAGTTTTAAAAATGCTTTAAATTCTGTCATATATATAATATATTTATTAAAAGGAGGTTTTCACATTTGAACATATATAACTAAACATAATTTTTAAAGTTGATACATTAAATTATATTTCAATTATTGTAAGAAAAATAATTGTTATTGAAAATATTTTCAAATAGAAAACATGGGACTCAGGTTCTATCCTGTTTAGTAAACAGGGTAGACATGAAGATTCATATACCAACCTGCAACTTTTAATTATAGAGCTTTGAGAAAAGTAATTCAAAAGACATCTCTGAACTATCACGTGTTTAAAATGAATATTAGAAATTCATTTCAT